>NC_021162.2:74111347-74214854 GCF_000331145.2 Cicer arietinum
AATAAAACTTTAACTCTTCTTTTTCATCTATTAAAAATGAGGTGATTTATCACATTTTTTAGTTAGAATTATCCTCGAAGTTGTTTCCTTTCTTTATCTTTTCACAAGCATTTAATTTTTTTTCTCCTTTTCAATGTAATTTCGTCGTAGTCTAACTTTAGTGTTTTTTTGTATTTATGGTGTGATGTATTTTGGCGTTCATGTCTCCATTTAATTTAGAATAACTTTGATTTATTGCAGATTTCAATCAATTATCTTATTTTGACGTCGTTAATGTTACATATTTAAAATACATATTTTAGACATTTAACTTTTGCTATATTTCTAACTAGTTTTGTACCGTTAACTTTCGTAAATTCATTCTTTTATTTGTATATTTTACCATTTGAAAGAATGAACATTATTTTTTTTTAATTAAAAAAACAAAAAACAAAAAAGACATTTCTTTTATACAAAAGCTATAACTTGATTTTGCTCCACTAATCAAAATGTCTGAAATCTGAATCCATTACTGAATATACAAAGTTGTAAAAAATTACTGCATAGAAAATAAAATGATAAAAATGGAAAATAAAAATGATTGTTACTCCTAGTTTTAAGTGTTACTGTGAATGGTTGAAATTGCGATGACAATGTAAAGATTTTAAAATAAAAAATATTATGGTTGTAATTAATGAAGTTGTGGACCATAATTTAAAAAAACATATTACCCTCCAACTGTAAAAATAAAATATTGAAAAGCACCTCAGATTCCAAACGTGCAGTGATAAAAGCTTTGAAAAACCCGGCAAAGACAAACTCTGTTTTCTCTCTCTCTCTGTAGAGTAAGTAGAATCTTCCACCGCTTCTTCTTCCTCAATTGAACTACATTTCGAATAAAGCTACTGCTTTCTTTTTTCTTTTGTTATCCATTAGGTTTTTGTTGTTTCTCTCTCCCAAACAGAGAGAAGAAGAAGAAGAAGAAGAAATGGCGACACTTTTGTGGGTTCACATTGCAATAGGACTTGTCTTCTTCACCAACATGGGTCATGCCATATATGAGTTCAACAGAACCGAAGAAGAGCTCTCTTTTTTGGAAGCTTATGAACATGAAGCAGCATCCTATTCCTTATCCTTTGTTGAGGGAAATCCTCTGTTTGTAGGACTCACCCTTATCCACAATGCAGCTGTTAAAGGAGCAGGTACTAACTACAAAAAACTTTTGTCGTTTCCTTCTCTCAAATTTGGGTGACTAAGTTTACTTTCTTTGTTTCTGGCTCTCCAAGTATGTCTGGATGGAACATTACCAGGTTACCATTTGCATCGAGGATATGGATCAGGTGCAAATAGTTGGCTTGTTAATTTAGAGGTATCAATTCATCTTTCTTATTCTTTTTTGCTTCCTTTTATTTTTACATCTCTAAATTATCCAGATTTGTGGTTAATGAAGTTACCTTCTTGTTGGTTAATCAATTCTGCGTTCAAAAATTGTTGTGAAATGTACTTTCTTCAAAAATGATAGTATATTAAGAGAAAATAGTATGTTAGGGAGGAGGATGGTGTAACAATGTTAGAACATGCGTTTATCGCAAGAAAACACGGCGTGGATCATCGTCATTCATGGAAAAGGAGATACCATTCACAGGAATACTGAGCAATAAAGCTGAACAAAATCCAGGTTTGCATTCAATTCATTTTTTTTTATATTTTTATATTTTAAAAAAAGAATTGTTATAGGTGTTGGGTATTCTGCTGATGTTATTGTTTGCAGATTTTTTCAATTGGAATAGAGTAAAGCTTCGTTATTGTGATGGTGGCTCATTTACTGGGGATGGTGAAGATCAGGTAGCTAGAGTTTCATATCTTGAAATGTTATTTAATTACAGATTCAGTATCTTATTCATGAACTTTGATATGTTGTCTGGTGAGATAGATTGCAGAACTTCAATTCAGAGGACAACGTATTTGGGCAGCTGCAATGGAAGATTTGATGTTAAAGGGAATGCATTTTGCTAAGCAGGTTATAGTTATAGACACATTCTATAATTTTATTTATTACTAATCTTTCTTCTAATTTGAAATACAACTAATTTTGCATCAGGCTCTTCTTTCCGGATGTTCTGCAGGCGGCCTAGCGACTATTATACACTGCGATGAATTTCGAGGTCTCTTTCCAAGGACTACTAAAGTCAAATGTCTAAGTGATGCAGGCTTGTTTCTTGATTCGTAAGCGACTAACTGCATAATTTCATATTTTCATCGCCATTTCTACTTTGTTCTTTAGTTACTTCTTAATTGTTGTTTGATTTCATATTATAGGATTGATATATCTGGCGAGCGTACCCTCAGGAATATGTACAATGGTGTTGTAGGTTTGCAGGTATTGCACTAATCATGAAACTACCAATTTATTGCAAATAGTTTTTATGCTTTTTAGAGATTGTTTATTTAACATGGTTGTAACATTTAAGGTGTGTTGATAATTATTTTTTTTTAATCATTGCAGGATGCACAGAAGAATCTACCACAAATTTGTACTAATCACCTTGATCCTACCTCGGTAATCATAACCATTAATTTCAGTTGTCATAATATTTAGAAATATCAGTTTCATTTGAAAGAATATGCAGAAAATAGATCTTTTGATATTGCTTGTTCTATATTAAACTTTTAATGACTAGTGTTTTGTTTTTACTTCTTTTCAGTGCTTCTTTCCTCAGAATTTGATTAACAGTGTTAGAACTCCACTCTTTCTTCTTAATGCTGCTTATGATTCATGGCAGGTAAATTGTCTAACTTCATCATAAATCATATAATATGATGTAAGGTAGTATTGATCATTAAATTATTTATACTAAACTATCACATTTTCAATTGTAATCAGATTCAATCTAGTTTAGCTCCTCCATCAGCAGATCCCCATGGATATTGGCATGATTGTAGATTAAACCATGCTAAATGTAGTAGGCCACAAATCCAATTTCTGCAAGGTGATTTATAAAAAGTACCTTTCATTGCAAGTGAAGAGAAAATCTTCAATATATACTATTCAGTTGTTTAAAACATTTCAATGTATTTTGAATATAGGATTCAGGAATCACATGTTGAATTCTGTTAAAGATTTCTCAAGATCAAAACAGAATGGACTATTTATTAATTCGTGTTTCGCGCACTGTCAAACTGAGAGACAGGATACATGGTTTTCAGACAATTCTCCAGTTGTTGGGAACAAGGTGAGCATGGTACTTATGTTGTTTTTAATTTACAATGGGAAATGTTAGTACAAGCTTGATTTTTTATAATTTTCATTTTTATCGAAAATCAAGCTAGAAGGAAATAGGATAGGAGGATGAACATGGGATGGAGCATAGGTGTTAGAATAGAAAATATGGTGCTAAAGTAAGAAGGCGCACAAGAACATTTACCCACTTATAATCAAATACTAAAAAAATATGATTACTAATGTTGTGACATTTGCTCTAGAATATTGATTCACCTTTAGAAAAATTTGTCTGAAGTTGAAGATACTTGCTTTGTTTTATGACCATGTTTATATGTACATATATGTTTGGCTTTGAAATATACTACTTAATGGTGATTCTTCAGATGATTGCTGATAATACTCTTTAATTGAAAGATATTTATGTATCTAATACTAATACGTATCTATACATTCACAATATGTAGGTAATTGCTTTAGCTGTTGGAGACTGGTATTTCGATCGAGAAGGTGTTAAGGTTATTGATTGTCCTTATCCTTGTGATAATACATGTCACCATCTGGTTTTCGGTTGAGCCAAAGTTCATCCATCATCATCAATGGAGGATTATGCTATTCAATTAAGTTAACCAATACCATAAAAGAAAAATTGGTTGCTGAAAATTGCAAAATTTGATCTGTCAACAGGTGATTTTGGCTATTTGAGAATGTTGGAGGCAAAGCCTCTTTGTTCTTTAACACTTAAAATCATATGTATTATTCAGCTTAGGAGTGACTTAATATCTATAGTTAGATTGTTTCTATTTATAATATTTTAAATTTAGTTTGATTATAAAGATATCTATCCAAACAATTAAAAAAAAATAGGTAAGTTTATTGATATATTTATGACAATAACATAAATATATGAGTTATTTATATATAATTTAATAATGAAATAAACTCGCACAATTCTACGAGTCGAGTTTAATAGACAAAAATGAATTTACTAAATTCTTGAGTTTGACCATCATAGTTATGTAGTGGACAATTTACTTCAATTTCATTAAGTTAGAATGTTTTAATAATTTGTGAATACTAATACTGTTATAAAAGCAATACAATTTCATCTCTGTGAAAATATATACATCCTTTCTTACTTTTTTATAATAAATTTTTATCATGTTAACTTATATATTTTTAAATAAATGTAGTGTATTTAATGTATCTATTTTACCTATAGATGCTGCTAAAATACTTTTTAAGATAGAGTTATTAAGCTCTAACTTTTGATCTTTTAGGATAAATTACTAGTATTAATAAGAAGTATATTGAATAAAAATAACAAATATATTTAATAATTTGAAATGCTACTTGCTATATTTTTTGTCAAATTTTTCAAAATTGAACTTATATTTACGGAAATAAGTTGTCAGATATAGTTAGATATGTTTTACAATTAAATTAATATAGTTATAAATTAGTTATAAATAAATTAAAGGTTTATTAGTTACTTTATAGGCACTATATTAAAGGTGTATCCTGCTATCATAATTCTTCACATTCTCTTTATAAGTTTTATTTTTTTTTTAATTATTTTTCTTTTTATTAAACTCGACTATAATTCCCGTTTTGAATCCAAATTTATAATTCTTATTTGATTTGTTTATCTTTTAACACAATATATTAGTTTAGTCACGAAAATACTTCTTCTGCAATTTCGTTATCTTCTCTTATCACATTCTCACCAAATGTATCTTCCATGGTGAACAAGAACTAGAAAGGATCTCCATATACATATCTCATTGAACTTGATGATTGAATTTTCAATCAAGCCTACGCTTCTACAACAACTTTCTTTGCAATTATTGGTGAATGGATAATATTGATCCTCGCATGTTCAAGTTCTTGTTCTTGATTCCTCTCACTCGTGCTTTCACCTTTCACTACTTCTTAAACAATTACTTGTTTATTTAAATTTCTTATGCTGACAAAAAATGTTGTAGTATTATTATTTTTTTTTTGGGTTTCTTTCATTATTTAGTCTATTGACTTTCTTATTTATTTATATTATATGGTAATTAAATATTTTTAATTTTCTTTGTGTTTCTATTCAGTAAAATAATTATCATTTTTTTTGTTCTTCTACTATGGTAGTTAAACATTTCTCATTTTCTTTAAGACTTGTTAGTCAAATTTAACATTTGAAAACTCAAGATTGAAATTCTTGAATATACATAGAGTTAGTCTTGTGGAGACAAATTAGTCTAAAGTAGACAGAAGCATTCGATAAAAGTTATAAATTACAGTCACTACTACTTTCTACATCTACTTTCTACATCAACTTTCTTATTCAGGCGATGTGATTACAATTTATATATATATATATATATATATTCATTAGTTACATTGTATATTCATTTTTTTCTAATATTGTATTTTTCTTTTTAAGTTGGAATTGTATATGTGTTAGAATTATATTAAGTTAATTATGTTTACATTGAAGGTAATCATGTTAGTTGTTAGTTATCTTATGGGTATCATATTTAATGCGTATCATATATTAATTATATTAATTGTATCATAATTTTTTACACTATCATTTCAAGTTTTATATTTCTCTTTTTCTTGACTCAACAATGATTCTCAACATAGATAGTATAATTTGTTGGCATAATAAAGGTGAATGTTCATCTAACCCCCAATTTTTTGACTTTATACTGGATTCTAATTATCGATAGCGTAAAATAGACTACTGAATCCTAACTTTTGATAATATATTTTGGAGTAGAAAGACAAAATCAAAGGGACAGACAATTATTCACCCAAAGAAATATGATTGGGCCAAAATTTGGTGGATTAAAATGAGCTAATTTAGTCATAAAAAATCGGTTGGACTTTGACTTGATCACTAGAAAATTGCATTTTGTACCCTACAATTAGATTTATACCCCCTCAAAATATAAAAACTCTAATTTTATCCTTTTCATTTTCATTCATTCATTGGTAAAAAAAATTACTCCAAAATTTTACCCCTCACTAAAATTTCTGGAATTAAATTGTTTCTTCAAAAATCGGGTACACAAATTAACAACCAAAAATTTCAAAGCACAAAATTTCCGGTAGTATGAATAGTCAACCAGAAAATTTCAAGGCATAAAATTTTCAGTAATATAAATTATCTACCGGAAATTTCGCCAACAAAATTTCCGGTACACTATTTCTTCTACTGGAAATTGTGTCTTGAAATTTTTGGTAGTTACTTTTATTCTACCAGAAATTTGTATCTTGAAATTTTCAGTGGTTACTTTTATTCTACCAGAATTTTGCGTCTTAAAATTTATGGTAGTTAATTTTATTCTACCGAAAATTGCAAAATTTGTATGTAATTTGTTTTTTAAATAGGGATGAAAAAACACTATTATGTATAGATTTGGTTGAAATATTCACAACTGATCAAATTTTTTAGTCATGAGAAAGTGTTATATGATAGACAAGAGAGGTTGACCGACAAAATCGAGTAATTGTTATCATTACTTGATTTTATAAGGGATGTATTATTAGTTTAATGTGTCGACTTCACAATTAATGAGTTACTTTTTCTTATTTTTTCAATGACGGATTTCCTATTAGATTGTATAGAAGGTCGAACTCGAGAAAGTTTCATAGTATTTTTCGCTCCTCTATTCTTCACTGAAAAAAAATTAATTAAAAAAATGTTGTATCGAAAATTTCGTTTCGGTAGTTATTTTTTAATATTGGAAATTTCATTTTGAAATTTCCGATATTGAAAAGTAACTAACGAAAATTTCATTCTTGAAATTTCTGATAAAAGAATTTTAGAGAGAAAAAAAAAATTATTCTTTTTAAATTTATTTTAGTTTTTACTGTATACTTAAGGTATTTTAATAAGTTAAAAAATAAAAAACAAAATAAATAAGAGGACAATAGTTCAATTATGAAAGTACAAAATCTAATTTTCTGAACACCATAAAAAAAATGAATTTCTTTTGGCCCTTATATTTCTATAAAACGGTTCCATTTGGAAATATACATCATGAGAAAGAAAAAAAAAAATGTATGTGAAAGTACACATTTGAAGAGCATAACAAATTGTGTTTTATTTTATGCGAACTAAAATGTACGTGGGTGGTAAAGAATTTAAAAAAATGGTTGGACTTACACAAATGATAGACAGAGTAGAGTGTGCATAGTAAGCTGAGATACTTAGAAAGATGAAAGAAGAGACTACCATTTGAAAAACATCTTAGGGCTTAAAAATTCAACTTGTTGGGCCATATGTAAAATGGTTGGATTGGCTACAAGATGTTGTTTGATTAGTTAGAAACTTAGAACTGCTAACTATGTAACAGAGGAAAGGATTGTTTAAGTTAGAATTGGTTGTAAAAAGGTTTGTTGATGGACATCATATCTACATAACAAATTTATATTTATATAAAAATTATTTATCATAATAAGTTTTTATAACCAATTTATATAATCTTATTTTACAAAATTAATTTAAAATTGGTTATATTTACAGATAATTTTTTTTAACTTTTCTTTTTACAAATTTTTTCTTGAAAAAAATACAAAAAATCTCAATTTTTTTATAAAAAAGTTTGTTCGGTTTTTGGAAAAAAATAGTTTTCTTATAATAAAAATTATTTTGAAGAAAATTCAATAATTTTTTTGAGAAAATTTTTTGAAAAAAAATTGAAATTCTTTTCCACCAAAAAAGATCCTTTTGTTTGGAAATTTTGACCTAAAAACATACAAATAAATTTTTTACCTGAAAAAGTAAAAAAAATTACAATTTTTTTCTCATATGATATATATATATATATATGAACATTAAAAAAAATTCATATTATATATATGAAAGTTTAAATTTACAATCGGTTATAAAATAAATAATAATTTTTAAAATATATAAATTGGTTGCTGGTTTTTAAAATCTGTTTATAAATGTGATTTAGTTAAAAAATCGATTATTTTGTGCGACTTTAATTATAAGTACTATAATATATTCACATCAAATACATTCTGGTGTTAATTTAAATTAATATTTTTAATAAATTTATTAAAATATTTCAAATAATATATAATAATTTTATAGTGTTAACATAATTGAAATATTAATTATATAATATTATATTTTGACACTCTAATTTTTATATAAAGAAATCTTTAATTTTAAATTAGTGTGTGACGAAGAGATTAGTACTCGAATTGCTTCCTAGCGTGTCTTCATAAAATAAATCACCCGACAAGGTTATTTTATTATTACTTCACTCCATCATCATCGCTTCAATCATTAATCAAATCGTTTAATCACCTTTTTCATCGTAAACAATTACTTGTTTATAAGTTTGACATATATTTCATCATATACTTAAAATTTATATTATATTTTCAAACACTTATTCAACATCTCATATTATATTTATTTCCCTCTTTCCTTTTATATGATGAATGAATGTTTGCACGTCATTTTCCATATAATATAGAAACTTTAATATACTATAATCCTCACATAAGTAAATGAATGAAAAGAATTCAAAACAAGCAACTTTCTGGGGGTTTGTTTAGTATATATATATATTAAATGAGAGAAATATTATTATAAGAGGATATACAAATTAAATCTTAATTTTTCTAAATAATTATTTACTATATAAATAATTTTTAATCATGAAATATATTGTATGATCAAAATTTAACTTTTCTATGTAAAAATTTTAAATTGTCAAATTCCTAATAATTGTAGGACCCTAAAAAATGGAGCACGTTCAAATGATGTGTTTAAATAAATGAAGGAGATGATTAGGTGTTTGTACTTGGCTTAATTTCCACCCAATAAATTAAAGACCAGTCTGATTATCAATTTGTTTCATTATTGATATTTAAAAATTTCTTTTTGAGAAATATTGATGTTTAAGATTAATTTATATGAATTTAAAAAAAAAATATTAATGTATATAAATTAAAAAAAATTAATTTGTAAGCACTAATAGTCTAAAATACTTAAAAGAATTATTGATGTTTATGTAAAAGAATTATACGTCTATATTAATTCTTAAAATATTCTTAGAAATATTTATATTATGAGACGTGATTAGATTTATGTGTGAAAAAGATTAACATCGATGGCGATAATACATATAATAATTTTTTTGACAAAGATAATCCATATAAATTAGTTAAGTTATTTGATTAATTATTTCACTTATGAAACTTTTTTTATTGTATCCTTGAAAAGACGAATACATTTATTATTATTTTGATTTAGTATTTTTATCTAGTACCTATGGTGGATTTTGCATTGCTAATCCTCATTAAGTTGACACCCACGTCTAATAAAGTTTATGAAAAATTTAAAATAGACTTCTCTAAAGTGATTAACCCACTTTTAGAAAGAAAAAAAAGAGTAAATAATGTCAATTATTAATAATCAAATTAATAGTTAATATCATGTGTACATATATGATTAATCATAGATCATTATAATATCAACTATTCATTTGTTTATTTTATCAACTTTTCACTTTAGAGAAATAAAATTCAAAATAGTAAAGTGATTAGTTATTTGAAAAATTGCAAATAACAAATAAATTAGTTGATAATAGACACATTTATAGTGAATAGCATATAAGTTATTTGATAATAGATAACAGCCAACACATTAAATTTGAAATATTTGATAAATTAATGGTTGAATAATTGATAAATATTTAAATTTTGTTTTGAGGATTAAATAAGTTTACTCTCCATAAAATTGTGTTTTTTTTTTGGTACAAATAACTTTTTTTCTAGTATATGTAAAAATAATTTTATTTTTTATTTTTTCTATAAGATTATCATACAAATAATTTTAGTCATTTTTAAAATGACGACCTATATTTTTAAATGAATTTAAAAAAACATATGTTTATTACATTGAAAAAAATTATTCTACAAAATTTGATTTATGGGTTTATATTATTATCATTATTTTTCTTTTGAGTTTATGATATTTTAAAAGAGTTTATTTAATTTATCTAAATTTAAAAAGTTCTAACTTTTTGTAAATGAACTTTCTTTGAATTTATAGACAAAATGTTAAAATGGACGTAAAAATTCACTCACTCAATTACAAAATTTCAAATTCAAATACGAGATAAAATATTTAATTAACTTAATAATATTGATCTTTATTAATTAAACATTATTTAACAAATTTGTAAAAGATGGAATTTGAGTTTTATGTGAATTTGATGGAATTCTTATATAATATTTTATTCGATGTCTTAAGAAATGTGTTAGAAAATATTATTAAAAAAATCTTTTAAAATGCTTTTGTGGTGTTTATTGCCCTGAATTAGTCGGTGCTATGCCAATAAGCCATACAAAATTTCGGAGGGCGGTTTTGTCCTACATACGACAATTCTATAATCGAATCAATTCATTCCGCCCATGATAATTTTTTGCAAAATAATATAATTTTTAAAGTGTAATTTTTACAAATCACGTTGAAAAAAATTTAAATACCATATAAAATAAAATAAAGATAATGTTTAAAATAAATTTATAAAAAGAAAAACATCTCTTATTATAAGTTTTTTATTAATAAAAAAAGTTAATAGTTGTTGACTATGATTTTGTTAATTCCACGGCGAAACCAACACATGGTCTGAAAGTATGAACAGCTTTTAATTGTGTAGAATACATTACCAGAAGACTCTTACAAAGACGATAAAGAAAAGTGAGCTCAAATCTATCCAAAAAGTGAAAACAATCTTTATCATAGGAGACAGTGATAGACACCCATTTAAGAAAATTGATACTTCAATGACCTTATGACACACAAAATAACATCACTGGATTCTCATCTTTCAAAAGGATTACTAATTGGATAACCAATTATTGAACAGTTAATTAATTTAACACATAAATAATTAAATAAATAATACTGTCAAATGATAACAACAATAAAAATAGCTGAATTGATGAAAACAATTGTAAATATATTATACTGTAACATAATGCTGATTTCTGATATAGTAACTTTTTTTTCTTTTTGTATCAGACACATTTACAATATATCAGTAGAAAACTTTAGATGAAAAATAAATAAATTAAAAAGAAAAAAAAGAAATTTACAGCACACACCTGCGGTCAGAAGTGACGACAAGTTTCTGACCAAAATTCACGTTGGAAAATGTCGGCATCTCTCTTTTTTAAAGTGTTTGTCCAAAAGCCAGTGAAAATCTCTGAAGAAGATCTTTGCTATATATATCTGATGAAGCAGATAATTGAAAATGTTGATTATGATGTTGCCATGTATTAGTATTACTACTTGATTCATCGGTTATGAATCCTGTTTCTTGTTTAACATCATTATTCATAATATTATCACTGTATGTTGCTGTAGTTTGATGCTGCACTGTGTTGTTTCCAACAAAAAATGGTGCATTTAGATATTCACACCATTTTATGTCTTCAACTTGATGAGCATGATCATAGTAATTATTATTTTGTTGTTGTTGCTGAATCCCATCAACATGTTTTGTGTTTGGAGTTTGGAAAACAGAATGAAGCATGGTGGAAGAATTGAGTTCTGACATCATTTGAGAACTACTACTACTACCTGGTATGAAACAAAGTGAATTGTTGTTGGAATTTGGAGATAGTTCCATGTTGTTAATTCCATAATTGAGTTGGTGAAAAGAGAAACATCCTCCTAATCCAACCAAATTGTGATCTAAGAACAATTCTTGGTTGGTGCTTCTATTGTTGTTGATTTTTGAAGTGGAAGAAATTTCAAGTGGATAATTAGGATCCATAGTAATAGAATTTGAGAGAAAAAGATTATTGCTTTTGTCAGATGAAGATGGCTTGTTATCCTTGTCTTTGTTCTCAACTTCAAGTTGAGAGAGTGGTTGGTGTGTATTTGGGTCTATTCCATTTTGCCTTAGCTTCTTTTTAAGACTTGAATTCCATAGATTCTTTATCTCATTGTCGGTTCTTCCTGGTAACTGAGCTGCAATCTGTGACCACCTAATTATTCAATTCAATTAGCTACACATATCAAAAACAATATTAATTCTAATTAATTTATTGCTACCTGTTCCCAAGGACTGCATGAAGTTCAATTATTGAATTCTCTTCTTGTTGTGAGAATGCTCCTCTTTTCAAATCAGGTCTAAGGTAATTTATCCACCTCAATCTACAACTCTTCCCACACCTCTGCAAACCTGAGACAAATTTGTTAACAAATTAAAATCACTAATGTCTTGTCCTCTATATGATAAACTGATGAATCAATTATTATAATATAGTACCAGCTAATTTTGGAACAGAACTCCAACATCCATGACCATGTTTGGTGATATAATTCAAGAGCTTTTCATCTTCTTCTGGGGACCATAGACCTTTACGAAGCTTCTGCTTGTAACAACAAGAGTGTCTTCCCATGTGCAATATCCTTCAATTAAACCTTTGAAATGTTTTTTTAAAAAAAACTATTGTGTCAGAACAGAACCTACGTGGATATATAGAGAACAATAGCTAGTACAAGAACATTGATATATATGAATGAATTATAAAGTTTAAAAGGATGAAAAAAGTTGTGATTGGACATTGTAAATTTCAATTTATATATCTGACTTTCCAGAACTATGGTTTCATTTTATTTATTAATTTTTTTTCTTCACGGGACATTCCACATAATAGTACTTTGGGTCCTACCTACCAGCTGATATATCATTTATTTTGACGGTCCTGATTCAATTATTCTCATCTATCAGATGCATAAGATAGGATCAAACATTATCACATGGCTTTGACTTATACGTGAATGTCCCCACTGCCAAAGCAAACCATTTCGTTCTCTTCATTCATATTTTTACTATTTTTTTGGCCAAAGAAATTTATATATATCAGTGGGATCAAATTAATCTAGGAGTAAGTAACTCTTGTTAGACTTATTTTTCTTAATAATTCAATACTAACATGGATCTTATAGTTGATATATATATATATATCTTCATTATATATATTTTTACTCATAATTTGAAGAGTTGATTTATGCGATGAAAACTACTATTTTGATAGTTGATTTAGTAAAATAAAAGTAGTATATTTGTATAAATTAAAAACAAATAAAAATTGCAGCAGAAACTAAAAGTAAAAAATCATAAATTAACAAAGACTAAAAATAGATATATTTGTAAAGACTAAAACTATTTTCAAAATCTCATTGATAATTATATGCAGGGGAAATAGACTAGATCGACCTAAACATGTAAAACATAAGTCTGACTTACTTTGAAAATATTGAGTTTGAGTTTGATATACTATCTATTATAAACCTATTTTTAAGTTTGATGTTAACTTTTTCAAAGAATGATAATATGTAAAAGTGGTGAGTGCTTTAAGCTTTTGTAAATTAACTAAAAAATTAATATTTCAATGAACTTAAATTTTATTTTAATATATATCATACCTTTTAGATAATCTAATATTATATAACATTATATTTAAATTTTATTTTATTATAACATTGTTAAATATGTCAACACTAATATACTAGTAAATTATAATCTTTAAATTACATAAAAAATTAGCAAATTTAAATTCAACAGAAGCTAAATGTTTTAATACTATTATATTAATAATATAGTAATAAAAAATATTTCTATTTAATTAAATAGATCGATCTAATAATTCTAATTTTTTTTAATGACCTAACATTTAACTATTTTAGTTAAATAAATATTTAAAAAATATTTATCTAACTTAAATTTATTAAATTCTTAGACTTAACTGTAACTCAGAAACGATCGATCTGACCTATTTAACTAATTTTGCAAAGCTAACTAGGAAGGGTAAAACTTTTCAGTGATATTTAATTTATGTGTGTATGTACCATGCTCTTTAGACCATATAGTTGTTATCTCGTGAGTTTGAAACCTATCGTGTAGTGTGAGTGTGTGACGAAATTAAAACAAAAACTTTGTATGGAATTTCAAGGAGTGGCTTGGCCTAGGCAAAGCCTACACCAAGATTAGTAATATATTAAGTGCAAATAAACCATAAGCTTTGAGAAGGGCGAATTTTTTGTGGTGAAGTAAAGCCTAAGAGGGGCAAGGTAATCAAACAAAGTATATTGCATTAAATTGATGAAAACAGAACTTTATCTAGGTTCTTTTGTTTTCATTGTTGATAACACTTAAAATTTTGAAAACTCTATAGACCTTTCCTTTTCTTGTCTAACTTTTTCTTCCAATACTCTTTGGTAGAAGACTGGCCTTCTCTTCTTTTTGGCTTTTAGGGATGGTTTTTCAAAATCATTATCCTTTGGAAAAATTTCATGATTCGGGTGCAAATACAAAATTACTTTTGACATATGAGTGAGTTAAGGTCATATTTCTTTACATAGCAATTGCTGAAAATTCAATCAACTATCTAAATGATTCACCATATTTGCAATTTGAAAATTATATATTGATGCTGAATGGACCGAGAAGGATAGTCTAGCTAGTGTACGTGTAGGACAACACTTCATCTCTTTGGTGTGTGTGGGGGGTGGGGGTGGTGGATGGGGGGTGGAGAGTGTGATACTTTCAAGTACTTGGACGCTTAAGTCAATATTTGATTGTATGAGATGAGATGTTATAAAATAGAAATTGTGTACCTTCAATTGTATTATAATAATGATACTTATAGTGAAAAATGAATTCCCATAGAATGTAACATATGTGTTTTTAGTTAATACTGTTGTGATCACCACTTTTTTGTGTATGGATATCGTGGTTGACGAGGATAGGTAGAGTTTTAAAAACTGCTAATGCGTGTGACTTTGGGGCTTCGAGTCCTATTTCTTACATGTTGGTCTATAGAGTAGAGAAAAGATTTTGATGTCAATCAATTTCGTGATCTAATAACTTTGTCAAATATTACTTATGAAAATTAGAAGTTTTACTGAGTGGTTATAAATGAAAAGGAAATCAAGATTCCCACATATGCTACCAATGATTTGGTGTGGACCAAGAAGGATGGACAAGCTAGTGAACTAATAGAATTACATTTGTCTCCTCGTATTGGGGTGGTACTTGTAAGTACTTTGACGCTCAAGTCAATGTTTGATTAAGTGGGAGTGAAAATTTTATGGATGAAAATGTGTATCTTCAATTGTGTACGAACAATGATACTTACAATGTGGATACTGAACTTGCAAATAGTATAAAACTAATTCCTCGACGAATATTGTGCCGCAAACCCCACCTTTGATAATGAGTGACACTTTAGTTCATTTCACACATACTAAGAAATGATTATAAATAAATGAAAGAGAATAGCAACTTTATCGATTATCTTTGTTAACTATCGGTGGATTTCTCATTGTCATAAACCTATAGTGAAATATAGTATTTTGGAATAATGCATATAGTATTAATTAGAGGAGGATACAAATAAAAAAAATAATAATTAATATTATATTGAAAACTAAAAATAACATACATTTTAAGACAATTTTTTTTTATTAAAGTGACATTCATTTTAATCATTTGGCACATGAGGGAGAAGCTTGGGATCTCTTTGAAGCAATCAAACGGATTGATGAATTGACTTTTCACACTGTTTTAGAATTTTTCTCCTTTGTTATCAATACAAAAAAAATATTAACACAAACATTAATAAATTTAGCACAAATAAAATATATATCACAAAATTTCATCATAAAAACTATCAATACATTAACATATAAATGTAATTAATTTATTAACGAACACAAATGTCTAAAAAATAAAAATAAGAATATCATTATATCTACCTTCGTATTTATTAATTAACTAAAGGATAGTGTAAATATTACAAAAAGATTCATTCTTACTCAACATATTACAATAATTATATGTGTAACTTTAAAGTATTTACGGCTAATTATTTTGTGACGTAAAGTCCACTATCCACATCCATAAGAATATTGAGTCTTTATTTTTAAAGGATATGTCACTCCAACACAATATATACAACAATATCTTTAAGAAAATACACAACAGAAAAAGAACATCCATAATTCCTATAGTGATAAAAATATTAAAAACACAATATTCACGTATACCGAAACTCCAATTCAATATTTAAAAATATACAGTTTTTTTTTGTACACGAAGAGGGCCTAAGCCCAAATACAAGTTATTGTATACTACACGACTTGCATGCAAAAATAATAATAATAATAATAATAATAATAATAATAATAATAATAATAATAATAATAATAATGATGTGTATTACTTTCATTTTACAAATCATATATATGAGATATCACTTGTATTTAAAATCTAGATTTTATTTAAAATATTAAATAGAAATCGCACTTCTCTTATACAATTTGACCATTTAATGAAATAATTGTTTGTTTACATGCACTAATTAATATGAATATGATAATTTTTGAACGATCAAGATTATCGCACCCTATTTAAAATTTAATAGGTCAGCATTTTGGTACTCTAGTATATATTTTGTTGAGTTTAACATTCAATTATTCAAAGGCGAAGTGTTACAATGGGTTAGCCTTGACTAGTCCATTTTTTTTTTAATAAGTTGATATCTTTTATATTTAGTTACTCAAATAAGTGTATTTGTCAAGAAATTAGTATTAATAAAACCGTTTAAAAATTTATTATTTGATCAATAAATTTATTTATTTTATTTTTATACTTCTAATATTTACAACAACTACAAGAAGAGTTTTTTCAGCAACAAAATTGTAAAAACAAGACTCAAACGAAATAGACAACTAATTTTTATTTTTGCAAATTAATAACTACATTGAAAAAGACATTAAGGTCTATTTAGCATGTCAATTATAAATTAAGTTAATTTTTTAAAGCGTCTTTGAATTCAACTTTTTAAAATAAAAATAACTATTTTTTGTTGTCACTTATTTTCTGTTGTTTTAGTTTATATTTTATATAAGTAAAAAATATTGTGAGTTTTCTTATTATAGTTAAATTTAATACATTAATTTTAAGTGTATATTTTATTTTTTTTTATTATATTTGGTCGTCTCTTAATTATTTAATGACACATACCTTTTTCATATTTAATTAACTTTTAAATAAATTTAATTTTAGATTATTTTATCTTATGAGTACTAATCTACCCATCTTTTTTCAAGAAACCTTCTATCTAACCACAAGAAAATAATCTTAGAGGACAAATTCACAAAGAGTTTGTCCCACTTCAAAATACTACCGAATAGGAGACCAAAAATGACTAGGCATCATATTCATCTTGGAGATAGATATTGCATAGACATACAATAGTATAAAATAACTTAATGATTATGTGACAAAGATAAAAGATTTTGTGTTTGAGAAAGTAACTGTTCAAAGATATATTTTATCTATTAGCCTTTCCCCTCTCTAGGGACAAAATCACACAAAAAAGAAGATGATATCCGAAAAGCCATAAGCTTTTTGACTTTCGGTAAAAAAATTCAATTATAGTCATCTCTTTGAATGAGATTCGTGTCATCAATGGAGGACTCCTCCTCTTAATCGGTAAATAAAATGCTCTCACTAGTATATATAATATAGTACGTACTAGTATATATCATTCATTACCAGCTTAACATGCATGCTAATTCACACAAGGCTGGAGTTAGGGCCGGTTCCAAGATAAAATAAAATCACTAAAACAATTATTTTAGACTTCAATAAAACATAAAAAATTTATTTAATTAAAAAACGTCAAAAAAAATTGCTTAGTTAAAAAGTCTTAAATTTTCATATTTTAAAAATTAAAAAATATATATAAAAAAATTCAAATTTAATATATAAATCTTTTTTAAATTAAAAAATTTACTTTACTGCTAACTATAAAATTTATTTAAAACATCTACATGTGTTGGGCTGGTCCCGATGAACGTCAAATAAAAATATTAACACAAACCAAATTCCAAAGCATCATTGTGATACACAATTAAAATTAAAAAGTAAAATACATATTATAAAATTAACAATTCACATCGACTATTAGTTGTATATAAATATAAATTAAAGTGCCTAATAATTAAAAAGAAATTATGAATTAATCTCTAGAAGTGAAAATTGTTTTAGTTTTCTTCATGTATATATAAAGGATTCGAAAACGTAAATTAAAACAGTGGCATTAATTTTAGATATAATAACGAGGTTAGACTTGACCCACTTAGTTTCATTTAGATAATATATATAGTACTTCTTACGTAACAAAATATATATAAATAGAAAAAGTATATAAATATGTGTCTAAAATATATAATTATACTGAAAGAAACACCTCATAATTAGGACTCGAATTACATATAAAGAGAACCAATTTATGTCTAGGCATTGGCTTCACTAATTTCAAACTATTGAATTAAAATTGTATTTGACACTACATTGTCACAGTTTTTGAACTAATTTTTAACGACGAGTTCTAAATTTATTTAACATAAATAACAACAATAAATTAAGGTCTTGAGTTTCAACAATATATGTCTAAACCAAAGCAATTTGAAGTTATAAATATCAAAAAATTGATATATTTAATATATTATTAAAATGTAAAATATTTTATACCTTCAACTAATTATAAGTAAAATAATCATTTATAAGGTGTACATTTATATAATCATTTAGCCATCAATTAAATTAATTTTTTTAATGAAATATTATAATGACGTTATATATCTTTGGAATATAAGTAATTATGGGACACTGTGTACGCATAATGAATTAAAGTTTTCCTTTGCCTTTCTGAGATGGCACAAATTGTACAATATTCTCTGCGAGTTATTCATGACACAGAAACTGCCAAAATAGTAATTTGTCTCCAAGTGATTTGTTTTTTTATTAACATGTTCTGAACTCAAATAGTATCTTCTCTTCTCAATAATAATATTAGTAATATTAATTAATATTGATATCTTTTCTATGATCGCCTGTCTATATAAGTTATGTCCTAATTCAGCCACCCAATTGGGAATTGGAAATTATATTTAAATTTTAAATTTTTCAATGCAAAGATGCTTCTAAAATTCTAATCAACATAATCCATACCTCATCATGCTCATGTATTCTTATCTTATAATAATTCCCATATGAGCTGTTCAGCTAAGTCAAACTCCAAATTAAAATTGAAATTTATTTTGTAAGCTCCATTACTCTTGCTGTCTATTTACGCATATAATATATGTCGGCTTCGTTGTCCTTTGGATATTCACCGCAAAAATAAACAACTGTGTTTTATTTAATTAGTAAGGACAAAAATTAATAATTTGGTCAGCTACATATATAATTGAACCAATGTTTTCTAGTCGTGCCGTTTATTTATTTTTCCCTTCCCTTAAATCAAAATTGATATGTCTATGTTTCTAGGACAAATGAATCACCATTGTTTTTTTAACAATAAATAAATAAACTATGATAAAATGTTTATTCTTAGATGGAGGCAAATATTCGCTGCCAGAATAGAGACTAAGGATTATTATACAAGAAACACGCATGTATGGAAGGTGTAGCTGATTTTTTTTTTTTAATAAATTTCAATATTACGCTGGTTCAGTGAAGTTTAATTTAGTTCATGTTAATTCATGGTATATGTTTTTCTTTTAAATTCTTAAGTTTTTATTTTTTATTTAAATGGGCCTTGTTGGTCACTAGGTAAGAGCCAATAGGTATGTCAAGTTATCTTGAACCGTTCTGATTAATCAGAGGGAGACAATAGTTGAGACAAATCTAATCCAAAATCGCTTCTACACTATGCTCTATATTTATTACTCAATTAGTTTGTCTCATAAATGCTGAGCTGGGATATTTACTTTGGAAATATATATAATTATATACTATACGGAAATTTTAGTAATTGGAGCTTCTGGTCCCCCGGTTATATTTTGCAGCCAAGAGGACTTAGATAAGAAAATAAATGTGTGGCCTTATTGTCTTTGGGAATATGCGATATTAATCTTTGTAGGCCATGCCTAAAATTAAGCTTATTGTTAAGGTCCAATGAATAGTGATATAAATAAGAGATTAAAGAATGACTATATATAATATTAATATATCCCCTTTAAAAAACTGTATTTGATTTTATTAATTTAAATGCGTGGAATATAAGTGTTGAAATAGATTAGAAGGTCTAATAATACATTTGATCTATATCTTTTCCTTGGGCCCGTCACTTGATCTCTATTTTTATCAATGTGAAATTTGTCCTCTTATAATAATTAATTAGTAACTACATTGATCCAATTTAGTAATTACTACAATAAAATCTTCCATTATTTTTATCTAAAAATATTTAATATCTTATTTTTATTTAAATGTTTATTTAGAAATTGGAAATCGTCTTAAGCATGAACGAAAAGTACGGCCGTCACCTTTTATGAGCACCAAAATTATTATTTTTTCTTAGTAATTTGTAATATTACATTTAAGTTTTGTTGGTAAAAAAATGAGAGAAAAATATTTTGATTAAGATAATTTATGTTGTTAGATACCTTGTTAAACAAAAATATTAAAATATATATTTTTTAAATTGAAATTATTAAAATTTTATTTACAATAATATGTCACAAAATAGAATTATATTATAAAAAAATAATTTTAATTATGAAAATTTCATTAATACTTTTTTAACAAAAAAAAAAATCATATTCAATAGTTATAAAATTATAATTGTATTAATGCGCTGAGAGCATCTAAATTCTGATGAGCAGCCCTTAGAGAAATTGTGTTAAAAGGTTTAATGAAGTTCAAAACACTTAAGTGGTAAAATACAAGAAGTACGGAACAATTCGATCGTAACAAAGATAACAGCATTATGTAGTCAAGAAAGAATACGAAGACCAATGACACATTTGATCACTGAACCTATTACAAGCATGTCATATCATACATGTCACTGAGTTAATCAACATCCAATTCAAATAAAATTTTCTATATTAAGTCAAAATAAATAAATTTTCTATATTGGGTCCAAAAAAAATGTATAACAGCTGCCAAATTACATTTATTCTGCAAAGCCTATCTTAACATCTTATCTTCTGCATTTTAAATTATATTATTTTGATCTCAAAAAATAAATAAAAAATTTAATCAAATGATGCTCAGCGCCTAAACTATTAAGTAAGTGTGTGGGAACAGAACCCCTCTTCATATGGGAGGCTTTACTAACAAGTAGTACTAATTAACTAGAAACGGTTTTTAATCATTTTTTGAAATT
The DNA here is from genome assembly GCF_000331145.2 of Cicer arietinum. Lineage (NCBI taxonomy): Eukaryota > Viridiplantae > Streptophyta > Magnoliopsida > Fabales > Fabaceae > Cicer > Cicer arietinum. The sequence continues at coordinate 74,132,772 of NC_021162.2, forward strand.
GTAAACGATGGCATCCAAGTAAAGCAAAAGGTGTGATTTGAAAGCCTAAACGCTTACAACTATGATGATGGGAAATTTATGAAGTAAAATTCATGTATATGGAAATATTTGGAAGATCATAATGAGCATTTTTGAAATAGAAGGAGACATAATCTATTTGCCCTTGAAAAACTAATAAGATGCCTATGCATTATCCTTAATACATGCTTTTTCACATCTAATCTTTACATCAGACAACTAATTGACAAGAAAGAGCAATTGATAGTAATTCATAATTTCATCATATCAGATCATTCATCTTTGCTTAGTTAGTGTAATTGCAATTGTGTTATCATGTTGGAAAATAATATGATTAAAATAATTAACAAATAACTGTTACAATAGTTGTAACCACTTTCAAGTTAAAATCACTTAGCAAAATTTGGTCACTGTCAAAGTTCCCACCAAAAATTAAAGTGTCTTTTCTAGAAGCCAGAACTGTATTTTATCATTGCAAATTAAGCAGATCTAGCAATAACATTCTATCACAATTTTATGAATAAATGTAAATTTTAGTATTTTCTATGGGTTTTTTTTTTTAAGATTCAAATATTATATATTTTCCTTAGTTTGATTAATTAGGAAGTTCCTATGAATAGGAGTAATAGTACAAACTATATATGATGAAATAGAATATGTGGCCAACCAGTCCCCACCTTTGTTTGCTGAATAAATGAATTAATGAAATTAATTAGTAATGTTTACAAGTTTAATTCAATTTAAGAAGACCCTAAGTTATTGATCCTTTCTAAATTGATCAATTAAGAGAGGTTGGAAACATAAGCACATGCAAATTTCTTGTGTTTTAGTTAACAACAACTTGATTATCTTTTTGTCTTGTCAAAACAATAAGCGATGATGAAAGAAACATGAGTGTCTCTTTCATGAAGTTTCTTTCTACATATGGAAGATTAAGATCCAACTAATAATCATTACTATTTAGTTAATTCTAGATTTCATTCTCTTTGGTCAGAAAAATTAGTTATTTAATTTACCAAGTGAATGAAGTACATGTAAGCATCTAGTAAGTGTATTGTGTGTGACATAATTATAAGAACAAATTAACAGAGAAAATTGACATTGACTTCAATGACAAGGTTAAATTAAAAGTGTTTTTTAATGTCATACAAGCCCTTAACCCCCCCTATCAATTATATCAAAAAAAAGTATTGTCTGGTTGAAATGTTCCTTTGTACCCCATCCTTAAATAATTACATTTATCACTTTAGCTTTGTAGTGGGAAATTATAGTAAACTTTATTGCTACATTAAAATTAACATGATTACATTTGATTTGGGATGGAACTTGCGCCTGGACATGAACTATTTGAGATTCTAATATGCATTAGCACCTTTGTGTTGAGCTTGGGGTATACTCAATATTTTGAATAAAGGGTCTAATCAAACTCAAAAAGAAAAAGGAAAAAAACTTTCAAGAAAACTAGTGCCTGACATCAGACAACCCAATATATAATTCAATCATCCTTGGATCTGTGGCGTAGATAGAATTAATTTTAGGAAGAGGTCAAAAATATATTTAAAAAGAAACTAGAAGTCAAGTATAAAGAAAAATATAAAATTTAATTTTAAATTAATGTATTAAACTTAATTAATAAAAAATTCCAATAAATTTTTATATAAAATCTTAATCTAAAACATAATAAAAGAAATAAAAACTTATAGTTATTCAGGAAAATTGAGTTTGACGAGCTTTCAAATAAATAAGTTGATTGATAATTGATGTTGGAATATATACTAGTAATGTCTTTTTTTTACATATGCAATTGAGTTATTTATAAAAAGAATTATCAATTTTATTTTGAAGTACTGTGTTGACAATTTTCATTTTCAAACAACTTTTTCTATATAATTGTTGTTGTGGTAGAGATTAAAAATATTAAAACAAGACGAATAAATTTAACCATCAAGTGATAATTTTTAATATCTTATTTCTAGTAATTTAAAAAAAAACTTGTTTGAAATAACTAAATATATGTTAATAGAGTAATTAAATATAAAAATATACTAAACTATTAAAAATATGGGATAATCTAATAAAAAAGATGGAGTAGCCAATACTAAACTTCGCCCTTGCTTGGATCTAGTAGATGGTTAATTTACAAAATACACTATTACATATACGTCAACCATAATTTTTATGTCCTCAACATGACTGCGTCTCTACCACAACCACAAGTATATAAATATAAGTTTCAATTCCATGTAATAAAAATTTATTGAAGAAAAACAAATTGGTAGATAAATATAAACATTGACTTCACAAAAACTCTGTTAAAATTGAAATCCATAAAGGTTGTTATTACTCTTTGAACCTGTCTTGAGAGGTTGTGTTTTCCTTATAAGAGAAAATTAATTCATGGACATTAGTCTCATTCCTCTTGTGGTTTTAAAACTTTTTCTCTTACTAATCCTTTCCTCAAATAATCAATACAATTTTCTTCAAACCTTACATGGTCCTCTTGTTAGCCATTGTACTATAGAAATATCTAAAAATAGTATTCCAATCAACATCAGTATAACTTTTTGATAATATTCACCAGAAAGAGATATTACATGGTGTTGAGGCAATAATGCATTGTTGGATACGAACTCAAGAATTTCCCTATTTGATTTGGTTCCATATGATGTTGCAGACATAGACCTAAACATCGATAGAACCAAAATTGGTTGTGAGATACCATGACGCAATTTTGGCTGATTATGTCATCGATATGTGCGGGTTTGATCGGGTTATTCACCTTTCACTGACCCGCTTTTCATGGAGTTTTTTTCCTCCAATTTTAATTCAATTTAGTATCCCACAATTTAACTTATACCTTAATATGTAAAAAATAGAATTTTTTCCTTTCCATTTTCATTTATTTAAAGGCGGAAAAATTGTTCCAAAATCATATCTCTTGCCAAAATTTTCAATATTTAATTACTTCTCCAAAAAATTCAGTGCACATATTAATACTATTGGAAATTGTATTTTTTTAAATTTTGTGTTTTAGAATTTTTAAGACACAAAATTTTCGATAATTAATAACTCCTTGAAAATTTAAATTTAAAAAATTTTAGTAGTTAATTTTATTCTATAAAAAATTTTAAAGTTTTAAATTTTTTTATACGAAGTTTTTTTTTGGGGATTTTTTTAATTACTTTTTATAAAAAAATTAAAAAGATTTTTATTGTTGAAATAATTTTTTTAAATATTTTTTTTTCTTAAGTTTTTCTTCTCTTTTTCAATTAATATTTAAGATATTTTATCATTCGACTCTTTTCAATATATCAAATTAAACTCTAATGAATTCCTAATATCAGTGAATCAGTAAATCAACAATTTTAAACAACACTCTAACATCACAATTCATAAAATGAAAATTGAAATCTCTCTAATTGGGACCGGTCAATCTTTTCAATCGAAAATTTAAAATTTCCGATAATTATATATTTTAATATAAAAAATTTTAAAAATAATTTTTTTTTTCGAAAACAACTCCTCCTGAAAATTTCATTTTTTAAATTTCCGATACTAAAATATAAATATCAAAAATTTTAAAAATAAAATTTTTTATTAAAAAATTTCAGAGCAAAAAAAATTACTTTTTCGAATATTTGAGAACGTAGACTATGATTTAGATATCCAAATTTATTTTAGTTTTACTATTCACTTGCGAGTATTTTAGTAGGTTAAACAATAAAAATTATAGATGAAGAGGTATAAGTGTAATTGTGAGGTACAAAATTCAATTTCTCTTATTTTAAGTAAAAAAGTTGTCATACATTTGATCAGTTTATGATTAAAAGAAAAATTAAATTGACCCACACTACGAACAGAGGATTGAATGTCATTGAAGGAAAGGTACCAAGTAATTTAAATTATATCTCTTTATCCTTTGATCAATCGGGGCCCAAATTTTCCAAATCTACAATCGATCATAACAACCCATGCAAAACCATCTCTTATCACTCGTTTATGTCCAACCAGTATGAATCCACCCACCCAATTTGTTCACAAAATATCATGAAATCGGTTAGGTTTTGTCAGATAATTCCAACTTGCTCACCCCTATGCACACGAACACTACCTCTGCCTCTCTTATTCTTTAGTGAATCTTTAAGATGGAATTGAGTTTTTTAAAATCAAAAGAATGAATCAAAAGAACTTCAATTTTTCTTTTTTATTTTTAAAGAATCGGTTATTATGGCAACATTTATTAAAATTGTTCTTCATAATACTCAAAAACCACGTTTTTTCTGTTCCGTGAAAACAAGGTGTTGTGGTATCTCTGAAAATGTTGCAGTGAGTGACAATTATATATGATTTCCACAAGAAATTATCAGAAGCCATAAAAAAAGTAGTTGCTATTGTAAGTGTATGTTTCAAAGAATTATATGATGTTGTGGGTCTATTGTTGAAAACAATGTCAGCTATTTTTCAAGTCAAATGTTTGTTACAATAGCTGTAATGCTCAAAACATGGATATAGACAATCAAAACAATGATATTGACAAACTACAACAACAAGATCCCTGCAGCTAATTCAAATACTATTGAAGATCTCTAATGTAGATATTGTTAGAAGTCTTAAAAATAATGCTTTTATTCCTTTATTATCTCCAGTGTAGATGTAGCTAGAAGTATAAGAAATATTGTAGTAGCTTTTCCTTTATTTCTCTATGGACACTTGTTAGCATTTTCCTAAATATGTTTTTGTGAATATTTTTCTACATAAATCTGAATCGGACTGGTAATTAGTTTGACACAGATACTTGCTTATCTAAACATGTAACAAGTGCCCATTTCACTACTCTTGAACATTTGATTGATGGATGCCTATTAAATACTTTGCCGACAATGGTCATAAATAGCAACAACAACAAAACATTCTCCTGCAGTGGTTGAAAAGGTTGTTGAAGATGATGACAAGAAAGAATCAAGTTGCATTGATGAGATTGAAAGGGTATCAAAAGATGTTTTTTTACGATCGAAAGATCATGAACAAGCTTTGGATAACCAGGAAGTTAAAACTGATCTCAAAGAAGAAACATGATATTTTGCTCCAATCATTATTGGGGGAAATTTGCTGAAAATGGTGACAAGAAGCAACAATGCGCACCTGATCCTGCTAAAGGGTCCTCAAGAGAGGTAGAGGTTGAAATCATGAAGGTTAAATAAATGATATCTACAAATGAGGCAGGGAATGTGAAGGCTGAGAGTGTAAAAGATAAAACACCTGTTGTTGATAATGCAAAACAACGACAACCTGAGACAAAGGTGGAAATCGAAGAAACATTGGCGTCTAAACTAGAAGAGAAAGATGAGGAAAACCACATCAGGGAAATTGTTGTAACAAAACATCAAAAGGCCTTCCTAAGGAAACTTCAGACAAGGCAACACAAAAGCAAGCAAATAAGGTAACAGCCACTCCTGGAACTAAAGAAAGCTATCACCGGTAAATCTCCAACAACCTCAAAAACCATCTCGCAAGCCAAAGACAATACTAAAGTCAAGTAACGAGTAATGGGATAGACTGAATAAGTTAACAGAATTTAGTTAAATGCTTTCTTTCTCACAGTCGTCCTGCGTATACTTGTTGGTTTTTATACTTAAAAAAACTGTTTGTGTACTTATTCCCATTTTAGTTACCGGCTTAGAGAACCTTCACTCTTCACCACCATATTTATTTTCACAAGGATTTTGTAACATGATTGCCGTTTTGAAGAGTTAAATGAGAGTTACGTAAAATTCAATTAATATTTAGCATTACTTTAGGTGGCTAATCTAGACCAAGGAAATGAGAACTTCTTATCATGCCGGAAAAGTGGATGATGTATGTGATGATGGAAAGGCTGAAAGGGGCATTCATTGGTAGTGGAGTGAGAAAGATATGTACAGGAACTAGTTGCCAAGAAAATTATGTCACGCAAGAATAAATGTAACCTATACAGGTTCATCACACTAGCACATGTGTCTTAATCTCAGTACACTCTACACACACATAAGAAACTCTCCGATATTAAAATATGTATGGCACCACTTCTCTGTTTCTAACCATGATATATTTTTCTTTAATTCGAAGAGTAACTTTGAAATATCTGAATCAAACATCTGAATGCATGTTTCTAGGAAACTTGGATATGTAACATTTTTATGGTATTGATTTGACTAAATAGTCCTACATAAATGTACAAATAAGTTCCGCCTCCAAAGATGCCAAAATCTGTATAAATTGGCAAGTCAAAAACTGGAATCCCAACCTCAGTGACTTTCAAATATCCTCTGTGGTACTCTAGACTGAACTTACAGAGAAGAAATCAAGATAATTTGGACTCATTTCTGAAAGCCTATATTCTTTTTAATTGGCCAGTCAGTCATAACCTGCAAGTACAACGCTAAGTTGTTCCAATAAGACACTCCCTTAACTTCAAATATTAGTAATACTTACTTGTGAGATTTATCGATCACAAGGCTGTCTTCTCTACCGGGATTAACACCTCCTTTGTCATTTGTCGATGAGGCATGACCACCATCGAGTACCAAATTTGATTGTTCAAGTCCACCAGTTGTTGCTTCACACTAGCATAACCTAGGAAGTCGTACCCTTATAGAGGTGGTAGTTGGCCAAGATCCGCACATTTCAGATATCCTCACGAGAGATTAGGAGTCTTATGGTCTGTGTGCTACTTGCTTATTGGATAGGAGTCAAGGTATAGAATTTGTTACGAACTATTTAAATCATGTTATAAGTGGACTTCCAAAAGGCGTATCTTTATGCTGATAAGTTAGTTAGGTTGAAGTATGTTTCCAGATAAGGGTTTATCTCCAAGCAACTCACTTAATAGTAGAGTGAGCTCCAAGTCAATAATGGGTGCAGATTAGCCTACACTGGTTGGAGCTTAGCTTTTAAGGCACATTGAATCTTGGGCCTACTCAACAAGGACATTGTTTGGTGGATTCGTCCAAGTCAGTAATCTTGGAAAGCATAGCAGCCTAAAGCTATGCTTAGATCAGTGTCATAACACCATTCAATGAAAAGTTATTTTTCACATGTCACCATGCATCCAAAGTCCAAACATAGTATAAATTGATCCTTAGAAGAAAAGTTTGGACAACAAAATCTGAAGTGATTGTGAGTTATCAGCTGTCACTCTCAAACAGTTGTGTTTGTACAATGTCTTTCCCCCAATTGAAGGTTGCCGCCACTTGCCGACAACAGACAGAATTGCAAAGAATATATAAGTGAAAGTACAAGCTCAATGGCAGCCCCCCAAAATGGCTTCACATTTCAAAGTTACTAGTGTGTTTTGAAATCCATCAATATATATGTATTGCTTCAACTAAAGTTAAGAGATCTCCAATGGATTTTCAAACACAGACATAAAATTTATTGCTTTGATGCTTTAATATGCCTTTGATGTCAAAACAAATACGTTGTGTTCATTTTGTCAGCGCTTCAATCACCAATAATCTCTACAAGAGCACGAGCCATTTGTGAATCGGTGAAACCTGTTGATATCTCTCACAATAATTTCCCTTCGAAAAATCTCAGAAGCAAACTTCATAACAGTATGACAATCACCACAAGTCCTCAAATTCTTCTTTATCCTTATTGGAGATCCAGCTGGGAGAACCAGAAGACCTAATGCAAGAGCTAATTTCTCACTATGACACCACAAACTCTGCTCTTCAGACCCTTCTACAATGTTAGTTGCAAACTGCTTCTCAGCCACATATCCTCTCTTCTTTATCAACTCCTTCAAATTTTGCAACATCTCATAAATATCACGTGTCCTTGAATGTGACCTATCATTCACAGTAAATACAAAAGTCTTGTTCTTAACATCGATCCAACTACATCCAATATCTTTCCTTACCTTATTGATCCCCATCAATCGCTTGACTTCATCAGCTTTATCCAACATCCTGTGTCGTGTATAGATATTAGAAAGCAACACATAGTTACCTGGATTATCTGGTTCCAACTTGAAAAGCCTCTCCGCAACCTCTCGCCCCATTTCAACATGACCATATTTTCCACATGCTCCGAGCAAAGCCCCCCAAACAGACGAGTCAGGCTTAATCGGCATCGATTCAATAAAGTTCCATGCCTCCTCCAATCGACCAACACGACCAAGCAAGTCAACCATGCAAGCATAATGTTCAGGTCCGGGTTTAATGTTATGGATGTTAGCCATAGAATTGAAGTACTTAAAACCATCATCAACCTTTCCAGTATGGCTGCATGCTGACAGCACAGAGACAAAAGTAATGTATTCTGGCACAACACTCTCTTTAAGCATCTCCTCAAATAACTCAATTGCTTCATTTGCACAGCCATGTTGGTGGCAAACTGCTATCATGGCCGTCCAACAGATCACATTACGATCCTCGGTTTCTTGGAAGACCCTATAAGCATCAAACAAGTTCCCACATTTGCCATACATTGTCACCAATGAACTCGAAACACAAGCGTTTTTCATATGCCCAGTTTTTAGTACATGGGCATGGATCAAGGAGCCTTGTGCCAATGCTGCAATACTTGCAGAAGCATGAATAATGGAAGAGTATGAAGCCCCATCAGGTACTACGCCTTCCCTTACCATGGCATTGAAAAACCGGCAAGCTTGTTCAAAATTTTCATTGTGAATGCATCCCATGATCATCACATTCCACGTAACAACATCTCTATCTCCTGCGCTATAGAACAACTTGGTTGCATCATCAAACATTCCACATTTACAATACATGTCCACCAAAGAGTTATTCACATAAACCAAAGAAATCAAACCACGCTTAACAATATTCCCATGCACTTGAATCCCAAAATTTAAATCAACAACACCAGCACAAGCACTCAACACACTTGAAAAAGTCACTTGATCGGGATCAAGTGAATCTTGGCAAAGAACCTCCCTGAAAAGTCCAATAGCACGACCATACAACTTGTTTTTCAGAAACCCAACAATCATAGCATTCCAAGAAACAAGATTTCTATGGTACATTTCATCGAACACCTTCTCAGCAAAAAACATATTCAAACACTTAGCGTACATGTCAAGTAACGAGGTGGCTACAAATGTATCATTTAAAAAGCCATGTTTAAAAATCAAAGAGTGCATTTGTTGACCATGGGTGAGGAGTTTGGTATGAGCACATGAGGGTAAGATTGCTGAGAAAGTGAATTGATTTGGGTATATGCCAGTGTTTCGCATGCGGTTAAAATGGGTTAAGGCTTGGAAGGGTTTGTTGAGGTGGGAGAGTTGGGTGATGAGGGTTGTCCAAGTAACAACGTTGTTGGGGTGAAGGGCTGAAGAGAATTGTTGGAAATTTGGAAACGGCCTTCCATAGCTTGCTAGCTTTGTTAGCCGCAAACGAAATTTCATAGTAATAATACTCTCAAATGCTTATGAAATATCGACACAAACTTTTTTGAAGCGAATCACCACGGGTGGCACTAAATATGATATCAAATTGGAGTGAATACACTTTCTTTTTTGTCAGTCAATTTCATCATAAGTTAACTTTAGACATTAACATGCAATAAGAAGAGAAAATACAAGGTTTATTAGTTTTGGAAATTGACATAATGTAACGAATAGATAATTTATAACAAATAATTTTCATATCAGTTTGGTTCAATAAAATCAATTTATAGATTAATTATGTGGAGGTGATTTGAAAACAACATAAAATGGCACCTCATCTTTTAGCATCACACGTCAAGACTAAATTCAACAATAACTACAAATAAAAAATCAAATTACTCAATTTTAAACTCTAACAAATGCCATTAGGTTAGTTGGATTTCAATCTAGAACCTCCATTTATAAATTAATTAGAGTCGAATTAATCCTATCTTCTAAGATAAAAATAAAATAAAATAAAATAAAATAAAACCAAATTCTCCATTCACTTGTTGAAATTGTGATATGGGTGTATGATGTGCCTTCTTTTCTTAGGAGTATGATATGTGAGTTGGATAATTGGGTTAATAAGCAAGGGTTGCTATCAGCACCCCTTTTCCAAATACTTTCAACGTGTTTGAATGCATGTCTGATCTAAGGCAGAGGCAACTAAAGCTTTAGGCCCATCATCATTTGTCGGATGTCCCCTCTCGTACTCTAAAAGGAAAATTTTATCCCATGTTCTTTTAATTAGATTTTTTCTTTACACTATACATGAATCACTGATTTTACTTTTTTTTAATTAAAAAAATTATCATATTCTATTAACTTTTTTAAATTTTAAAAAAACTTAAGATTTGTATTTTTTTTTAAAAAAATTGTGTTCCAAAAATGTTGATCAATTTAGTGAGTTTTTATAATAATTTTTTATAAATTTTCCTCGTCAAAATTAATTTAATAAACATATAAAATTTTAAATATCATATTAAGTATTTATCATTTCTTAGGGATGCAATATAGGTTTTACATATTTTTTGTAGTTATCAATTTAAATATTTATCTTGGCTAAATTACATTTGTGGTCCCTTAACTTAATTTCATAACGTTTTAGACCTTTATTTTTTTTTCCGACTTGGTCCTTTATTTTAATTTTAAGTGACAATTTGATATTTTATGTTTTAAAATTTCAACAATGATATCCTTTTTTATACAAAAAAATTCAATCAAAACTCATAAAATTAATTATATTCTTCAATATAATACAAATTTCATCAAATTCGTAACGCAAATCTTCAGATAAACTCATATTTTTATACTTTATTTGATATTTTTAGGAATAAATGACTAAATCGAAAAAAAGAAAAAAGATAAAGAACTAAAACGTTACCTGAAATTAAGTTAAGGAACCACATATGTAATTTAACCTATTTTATTTTGGTCAACTCTCTGTTAATAGTTTAGTTGGTCTGCGTATTATACACTAGACATACCGTAACGTGTGGGGAGAATTTGCTAGGTGTTTTGTTTTGTTTGGTTTTGACTCTGCTTATTTCATTAAAAAATAAAAAGATTGTTGTTTGCCACATGCATATTGCATGGTATAAAGTTGATGTGAGGTTCAGGTCGGCAGCGGCCCACATACCAAAATGTAGCTAACACGTGGCAGATTACGCCATGCTTTTGTGGGTCCACTTTGTTTATTTGCACCATACGCCATAGAAAATTAATTAGAGGAATAAATCGTTAAATTTATTTCGATCTCTTATTTTTAGACGCACAATTCAAATAAAGTCGTTGCCAGTAAGTCTCCTTTGATGACTTTTATATTACATTAAACCATTTGGTAAAAATTCGACTACTATGTACCACAAATGGATCATCAAAGCAGAGTCACAAAAAGTGAAGAGATTTTTATGTTAGATAACATGTTGTATTCTAACAACATTTTGAACTTTACATTTTCTAATGAAAATTATAAAACTAATGTCATTTTAATTAAAAAGATTTAAGATTTGCCAAAAAGATGTTCATGTATTTATATTCCATGTGGATTTAATTTCATATTATTTATATCATAAATAAATGTTCCACTCAATTTTTCTTTTTTATTTAGCATATGTTTTTAATTATTTTTTCATTTGTCTCTTTTTACACATAACATCTTAAATAAATCACATATTTTATTACCACTTATTTGTCAAAGGTTAACACAACAAACATTGTATATGAGTTCAAAACCATTTTATTTTATTTCTCCAAATATACAATTATCAAATTAAAAAAGTATAGTCGTACGAAGGCAGTTATCTCTTACTATTAAGCCTCTTAAAGACATTATGTAAAGACTCTAAATAAAAAATTTATTTTTATTAAAATATCTATATTATTTTTTATTGAAGACTTAACCATCTTAGATTTATTAAACAATGTTTCTAAGGAACTAATTAACATTTCCCATTAAATAATAATTCGGTCTTATGATGTATTTCCACATGACAAATCATTTTCAAAACAACAAAAAATGTTTCATTTCGTACGTTGTTTTGTATTTTATACTATTTTTTCCAAAAATGAGAAACTGTTAGTGTATATATTATATCAAATATTTGTATATATTATATCAAATGTTTCTGCAAACTATAATATGAGTTAGATTTATAGAACTTCTATATTTTTATTTTTAAATTCATTTTTAGGCCATGTAAGTAGTGTTAATTTGTTGTATTTGTATTGAATATATTTATGGATTTAATTTCTCTAGTTTGTATGTGTAAGTATTTTATGTATATATATATATATATATTAAAGTATTTACAGATTTTATATATTTTAAAAAAATCACATCATTATATAATTAGATTGGATCATCATTAGAAAATAATTATATTGTTGATGCATAAAAATTAATCCAAATTAAATTAACATTGCTTTCTCATTAGTAAATTATTTAATTTCAAAATATAGATATTTAAATTTCTTTAACAAAATTTAAATATATTCAATAAATGTAAATACAATATGATAATGATAAATAATAACCAACATAAAATGCATAATATATTTTAAATGTTTGTATTTGATTTTAAACTTTTTTCTCAATTTAATATTTTATCGTTTTTCCATACTATATTTAGGTAAAGAAAATTTTACCTTATACTCCTATATTTATACTTATACCTTATATTTTAATAAAGAATTATATTTATTTTATTTTAAAATTTTTTAAAAAAAATTAAACTTTATGTTTTTTGCCATATGTTGTGTTTCATAAAATTTGAAAGAAAAAAAAAACAGAAACACAATTATTTAGAAAACTTAAAAAAATGTTTTTCATAATATAATTTATTGTTCGTAAACACTTGTGTTCTATAAAACTTTTTTCGAGATTTACAAAACACATTTCTATTATGCGTGAATAAAGTTTTTTGGAATACAAATTTTAAATTTTATAAAACACGTTTATGTTCTATATATATTAAATTTAAATTTTCTAAAACACATTTGTGCTGAAAAAATTTTTTTGTTGTATATAGTTTAAATTTTCTTCAACACATGTGTTATGATTTTTTTTTTTTTTTTGAAGTTTTACGAAACTAGTAAATTTTTTAATGTAAATTGTTTAAATCCAGGGTTGGCCTTGTGTATGTGCATCCAGTCCAAATGTGAGAGATCCCAATTTTGTTTATAATACAGAAATATGTTTGAGACGATATAATATGAAGAATGACTGTTTTTAAGGAGTTAGAGTCTAAAAGTTGATATTAAATTTAAGTATATTGAAAATTTATTTACAATTTAAAAATAATAATTTGAGCTTTTTGTATTTTATTTAATAAAAATATAATATTTTAAAATATTTTTTAATTATTAAAATTACTGTTTTTATTAAAGACTCGGTTCAAAATGATTAAGATGACTCTTCCTTCTTGATCAGATTTGAACAATGCATCCTTTTAAATTTAATTTAAATTTATTTTTCCCCGAATCTCCCTTTAAGAATGATGCGTTTTTTGCTGAGATTCTACAACTAAACATGCTTGTAAAAAGTAGAGGGTGCTATAAAATCCCAAAAACAAAGAAAACATAGTGTCCATGATCCAAATTCACATGCGGGTGACATTCGCTTGATGAGTCGGCAATGGCAAATTATGGCATTGTACATGCAAATGCAGCGCTGGATATATAAAGATGAAAAGGAATGTTCAGGAGCTGGCACATGTGATCGACCCGTTTCTAATGTGAAGGACGGTTAGCGCCTTCACCACAAAGGAGCTAACTCGAATCAAAAGAGTACGTCATACGATTTCTGATTCTAGATTTTAGGGTTAACTAGGTTTTAATCCATGGAAGTATAAGTATAGAATGTTACTATTTTAATCGTCTATCCATTAAAATAGTTAAATTAATATTTGAATTGTTAAAATAATTTTTATAAGATACAAGTTGTTATCATAAAAGTTATTAAAAAATATAATTTATGATTAAAATAATTTATAATCGTTGTAATCTTAAAAAATAAATTTATTGATATTTTAATTATTTAATAAATAATTTGAATATTTTGTTGATTAAAAACCAAAATAATATTAACATATACTTTTATGGAATAAAATAGTGTACAACGAAATTTTATAAATCAAAATTTAGAAAAAAAAGATAGAATTAATTAAAGGTTAAGATAAAATTTTGAGTACGGGTACAAGACATGATATTTAAAAAAATATGAAGGTACATGTATGTTAATAAAAAAATATTACTTTTTAATGTAATTTAAATAAGAAAGTTAAATTATTTAATCTACGATATAAAATTTCAATAAAAATTTAAAAAGACATAAATTGTGTCTATTACACTAATAAATAAATTTAAATTCACAAAATAATATTATATTAATAATAAGAAAATTATTTATTTTTTTCGAAATAAAATAATAAAGAAAAATAAAGTTCCCAAAAGTACCGTACAAATACAAAATCTATCATTTTAGAAGTATCCATATTTCACATATTAAAGACATACTCATATACTTAAAGTTGTTTCTTCTATGTCCTTAAGTTATAATCCAACTTGTAAATATCAATATTGTTAGGTTAGACATCATATTATGAATTCAAAATCGAAATATTGCAGTTGTGTGAGCGACTTATTGCGGTATTTATCATCTCTTCTAAAACCAAAAACAAAAAATAAAATTGTTGTTTCCATGTCAATACCCCTATAAATGTCCTTGTTGTTGAAGTTGCATTTCGTAAATTTATTTATATTTTTTTTTTATTGTTGTTGTTATTGTTATATTTAATTTTGTACTTTGTATTAAATTATAAATTTATTAATTTTTTATGTAATTTAAACTTAATAATTTATATTAATTTTTTAACTTTATATTTATTATTGTTGTTTATTACTACTAAATTGAATTTAAATAATATGTTCTATAACACTTGATTTTCTAAAAAGTTGTATTAGATCTCAAAATAAAATTTTTTTTTTTTTTATCTAGTAACTTTGTAGTCTATTTACGAATATCTACACAAATTGAATGGTGTAATATTTTCATAGAAAAAATTAGTGAATTAAATATTTGTGTTTTGTAAAGTTTTCAAAAAAATCATGTAGAGTTTTAAAATGGATTCCACGAAAGGTAATAAATCAAACTCAAGTCAAACATTTTCAAAGTAGTAATAAGATTTGAGTTTTGTAAAATCTAATTTATTTTGTTATTAAATTTTAGTTGCAAATGTTAATATTATTAAATTTGATATTTTATCAAATTAATTATAATTAAATTTATTATATTTTTTTATATAAAAGAAAATACATAATCTATTTTTATTAAGAATTTACAAATAGACGTGACAAAACTTAACATTTATAATTTATTTTATTCATAATTTTTTCTTTTTATTATTTTTAAATATATTATTTTAATATTAGACGGGGTGGATAAATATAAATCTAACTATACTTTTTTGTTATATCAATATATTTAATATTATATCATTTAAAAAGTTATAATATTGCTAATTTTAGAATTAAAAAAATAAATATGATATATCAGAGACTTAAAAATTTAATTTTAAAAATAAAATATTTTCATAAACATGATTTAGAAAACAAAAATGTAACTAAATCAAATAGATTTTGACACGTACCATTCAAGTGCACGCGTGCAGAAACAGCTAAACGACGTTATATGATTAAAAAAAAGTTTCATAAACATGTATTTTTTTAGTACATTTAATTAATTACATGTAAAATCATAATTAATTTAAATTATATTAAAAATTTAATTAATAAATTTTTTGTTATGATTCTGTTTTATTTATAAATAAAATATTACCCAAGTACAAAATTTTAGGTGTGGATTAAGATATTTAAAATAATAATACGGCATTTGTCACACTAGTCTTGAATTAACAATTTTGCATGTTACTAACAAGTTTGGTGCGAGTGTGAAAAAACTAAAAAAGTGTATACTTGTATCAAATGTATGATTACCGACTAAAAGAAAGTTAAACGCGGTTTGGAGGCGTGTCGTCTTTGTTATTAGTAGGTGTCACCGTGTTATGTGGCTACGTGCGCTTGTCAGTTGTGACTATTCAAAGCTGAATCTGACAGTTACTCGTGAACCCTTTTTTTTTCTTTTCACAACAATGGGCTAATTGCTCAATTTTAACCATTACTATGTCAATTTGATTCGGCTTGGTAGTGAAATTAAGTTTTCAAACACTAATTTTAAAATTTGAAAAAAAAAACACTAATTTTAAAATAATTTAATTTACATATATTATAATATAAAAAAAAGCTAAATTACATTTGTGGTCCCTTAACTTAATTTCAAGTAACGTTTTAGTCTTTTATCCTTTTTTTTTTCTTTCCGATTTGGTCCTTTATTTTAATTTTAAGTGACAATTTGATATTTTATGTTTTAAAATTTCAACAATGTTATCTTTTTTATACAAAAATTTCATTGAAAACAAAATTTGGATTGTGTTACTAAGTGACTCGTGACTAGGGGCTCGTAAATCGCGACTCGTGACTGGTGACTCGGGGCTGGTGAATCGCGACTCAGGACTGGGGACTGGTAACTGGGGGCTCGTGAATCGCGACTCGTGACTGGTGACTGGGGACTTCCGTTACAAAAATTATTTAAATTTAAATATAATTAAAACATAACTCTTTATAACTTAAAAATAAATCCCCAATATAATGAATTATAATATTTTTTAACATAAAATTAACTTCAAATGTTTTATTATTTTTCTCTAAAAAAACTTAAAATTAACAACTTCAAAATAGTTTATTTTAAAATTGTTGGTTTAGTTTATAGCATCAACACTAACTGATTAATTGCAAGATATAGCAATTTGTATCATATTATCAAATATAACAAATATATTAAGATAATATCCGTAGATTTCTTTTAAAATTGTTAGTGGAACTGAAACTACTGGAAATCAAATTGGAAATGTCATATGGAATTAAAAAATGATTGGATCTCATAATTGATGAATCGATATTCAATTCGTTGAGAACATAAATAATCGATTCATCGTTTTCAACCAATTCTCAATTGTTAGCTTCAATTTCACTTTTTCCATCAAGCGTTGAAAAAAAAAATTGAAGCGAATCAATCGAAAGTAGAAACAAACATTCGTAATGTTGTATTAATATTGTGTTTGGAATCCCAACTCTAATTTACGTAAGAGTGTAGTTTTTTATGTAAGAATAATGAAATATTTGGAGTTAATTTTAGGTTTTTTATTGAAGAAAAATAAAATAATTGAACTTAGTTTTAGGTTAAAAATTGTTATAATTTAGTTACATCATAGATTTATTTTGAAGTTAAAAAATATTATATTTTAATTATATTTAAATTTAACGGTGTTATAATTTTTGTAACGGAAGTTGAATAAAACGATTATTTTAAAATAAAGTTATATTTGAAAGATGTAAACCAAACATAAAAACTTATAAATCTCACAATAAAATAAAAATTATAATTACAAAGTCCAAAAATATATTTCAACTGTAAATGCAAATATATATAGACAATATGCTAACCAAATAAAATAAAAAGATAATTATTTTAAAATAAATCTATATATCAACTAAATTAAAAAAACTTACAAGTACTAAAATAAATAAAAATATCAAAGATATATTTAAATCAATTATATTTATAAAAAAATCTAAGATAAAGATCGCCGGAAATTCGTTAACAATTAAATAATCATACATAAAAAAGTGAATATTTATAATATATAAATATGAGATATTATTGTTTTTAATAAAGGTATGTTTAGATTTGAATTAAAATCCTCCAAAAGCATAAAATAATAGTTGGTTGGAATAATTGGATGTCGATAATAGTTAGAAATGTTGGGAACGTGTAGAAGACACGTGGTCCATAAAACGTAAAAATGAATACGTTGGTTGATTCACTATAAATGGAATTGAGCATTCCTAGTCTTTATCTCATCGCATCACACTCTGTCTTTAAGTTTATCATCATATTCATACCTAACAACACTGTGTAAACTAGTGGTCATTAGAACACTTTGTCTTTTTCTCTAATTAAAATGGGTACAGCAACCTGCGTCGATATCATTCTTGCTATCATCCTTCCTCCTCTTGGTGTCTTCCTCAAGTTTGGCTGCAACGTTAGTCAATCCCTCTTTTGCTTTTTTTTATTTGCTTGGTTAATTACTTTTATAATTCATTCAATTTCATGCTTAATAATTTTTTTTTTTTTTTTTTATATATAGGTTGAGTTCTGGATCTGTTTGATACTTACCATTTTAGGCTATCTTCCTGGAATTATATATGCCATCTATGCTATAACTAAGTGATCATCAGCTATGTACTCCTCAATTTATCTTTTGTAAGTACCGTTTTTACCCCTTTTCTATCTACTTGTTCGAAATTTTATAATATTAACTACAATTTTCAGTCATGTGCTTAAATTTTACTAAATTAGACTAAGGCTTGTATTTTTTAGTGACAAATATTAATAGTCAGTAATTAATCAAGGAAGAGAAAAATTGTTAATACCAAATATCAAACGCCAAACCCTTTATGAAACTCTTGTAGAAAAGGGATATAATTTTCATTATTTGGAAAATATGAAAGGAGGAAGAAGTTGGAATAGATGCTGTCTGCTTGCTAAATAATTATGATGCTTCGTCTTGTTTTTTGTTTTGTTATATTTTCCTTCAATTACAAGAAATTGATAGGACCTTACTTTTTGTTTTGTTAAGTTTCCACTACTAACAGTGAAAAATATTCGATGCTTTTTTTGCTGACAGGTGTATCATGAATAGTTTTCAAGGGCGTTCAATTCAGAACAAAAGTGATTCTTTTTTTTATCTCTTTTAGTGTCAATATTCTATTTCCTTTTTGCTCTGTTTTTAACTTCAGTTTTTGTCCTGTGTGAAGCTTGTGATGTAAACTCTATTATTACTCCGTCTCAATAATCTTGTTCATGTGTCATTGACTTTAAATATATTCACTTCAATATTCATTGTTAAATCTGAGATCGCTTCTATTTGGATATTATTTATCTATTTAAAAGAAAAAATTATTTCTCTATAATACAGCATAATTCCATTTAATTATATTTCGTCAATTTTTTAACATATTCATAATGTACTATCGTACACGAGTTTTTTTACTAGTATTGCTTTCAGACTATGTATAATTACAATAAAACCCGAATAAAAAAAAGACTATGAAGAAAAGTAATTAGAAAAAAAGAAAAGTGTCGGCAGATAACCAAATCATCATAATGCAACACTTGTTTCCTAATATTGATATTTTATTGAAGTGAAAAGAGTAGAGGCCAATAGATAGAATATAATAGAAAACGATTATTAAATTTCGATTTTTATTATCAAGAGTAAGGGCGCTATAACTTTTACTAAATAAAAAGACATATAAAAAATGTTGTATTTAAATAAAAGATTTTATACTTTAACACTTTTAAATATAAAATTAATAAAATTTTATTTAAATTTAATTAATAAAGTATAATGAAGATATATTAATACTGTAAAACTATTTTATATAGTTATCAAATAATCATATCTATGCTACCGCTATATATATATATATAAATATTATAAAATTATTTAAAAGAAATAACCGTCAAATATTTAATTTTAATTGACTATAGGTGTAAAATGAATTCACACTTGTGATCCATACTATATTTTCTTAATTAATGTTATCTTAATAAATATTAAATTAATTAATAATTAAAAAATTAATTAATTAATTATATTAATTATATTAATTTAATAAATAATATTATATTTTAAATATTATTATAGTCACTACAAAAAATAGTAATCAAATTTGTTTTAGAATGTCTTGTGGCGATCGTGATTTTTACTACTATCCCATCATGATTTTTTTGGGGCGTTTTAGGTAAGCAAATAGAGATGCTATATTGAAATGTCGTTCAATCATGCATAGGACCCATAAGGCACCAGGTTCTTTCGAATTCCATTGTTGTGGTATTTCCACGAATTATCTATCTTATCTTTATTGTCTGCCATCCAATAATAGTGCCTCAATAGAATTTTAGAACTAAGTACTAACAAGCAGGATTACGTTGGACCGTGCATATAAGCAAAATGGGTTCATATCGAGATTGTTTGTGTTCTCAATAGTCACGATTACATTTTTCGACTTGATAGTCATTACAGCTTAAAACAGATATTTTAAAGTAGCTAAGCTGTTAATATGAAACATTTTTTAGTTCATACTAATATGAAATTAAATTGGGTAAGAGTATTATAAAACGTGGTGATAAATTAGCAGGGGTTAAAATTTCACAAAGTTGGTTTGTCCACGTGACAACAAAAAAATAAAGGAGCAAAGGCAATTTCTTATATAGAATAAAAGTTATATATTGCCCATAAACAGAGTACCTAAATTCTATCCTTTCTAATATCTATCCCGATAGGAATCAGCATAAGTAATTTTTTGCATTAGGCTCATATGTAAATAAAAGAAAAAACGAACCGATTTATTTTATTTCGATCAAACATTTGGATTCATAGGTTGTTGGTTTGGTTTGAATACTAATAGATGTAGTATATATTTGTTTTTTTTTAATCAAAATTAGTGCGTTAAACTTTTTGTTGGCAAAATCAAAACTTTTTCATTTAATAAAAATTCCAAGTAATATCATTTTAAAAATGTAGTAACTATATATGTTGAAAATGATATTATAGAAAATATATGTTTTTTTAAAGAAAATATATGATTTATCTCTAAGAAAATGATTTAATTACACTTTTAATTTATGTATTATATAATATTTTAATCTATCTAATCTTTTGAGCGGTTTTTACCTCTCTATTTTAAAAATTAACCAATTATAATACTATTATTAATTAATTTTAGCATGAGTCCTTCCAATTAAGGATGAAAATAGGCTAGGTCGTCCGTCAGTAGCCTATGATCTGACATACTTATAGTTTGGTGTGATCTGACCTATTTAATAAAAAGGTTAGGCTCAAGCTATTTTTAAATTCTATTTATTTAAATAGGTGTTCATAAAAAAAAGCTATTATGGATGACATGTCTATATATATTTTATTCTTTATTAATATTATTATTTATTAATAATATTATTTTCTATTTTAAAGTCAATCAATTAGGCAATCGTTTCATATTCGGTAGCAATTCTATATTCAATAATTATTTCATATTTGGTAGTTGTTCAATTAGTCAATGTTGTTGTTCTATATTTGTTTGAGAGATAATAATTGGTGCATTTGTTTCAGGAAAAAAATATATTATTTGAAATCAATAATCATTTTTTAGGGTTTAAATAGTGTTTGTTTCATTTTTTCTTTAAATCATTTTGTTATATTTTTTTTTAATATATATAGATGTGTAAAATATAACATTTAAATGTTTTAATGTTAATAAGACTTTTAAATAAGCTTTTCAAGTCATGTAAAAAAGAGTCTATGAAAGGTCGTAGGCCAAACTTAAGTCTAAAAAATTAATCGTAGGTTAGACTCAAGTCTTTCAAAGTCTAACCTGACCTGACTTATTCCTACCATTTTTAATGTCACATTTCTATTTTAATATTGGGACAAGATGATTGATTTGAGATGTAAGATAAAGTAAAAGATTTTAAAGTAAAAAAATAATAAAATATGAAGATTTTGTAGATATGATATTAGTATTTTAAAAGAATAAAAGTGAAGTGTTTTTAGTTGAATTTGATCTTTTAATTAGTGAATTTTAAGTTAAATAGCATTAAAAACAATTTAATCAATTTAAATTGTAAACCTTTTTAATAGAATATATTTGAGAATTCGGAAGTTTAAAACAAATGTAGAGAATTGAGAGGGGCTTAATTGAAATAATTAAAAACTTAGAGCAATTAAATCACTAAAAGATTTCTAGAAGGATTAAAATCACACATAACACAAAATTGTAAGCAAGTCAATATGTCAAGAAACGTGACATTTATAGAATAGGAAGAAAAAACTTTAAAACTCTTTAGTATTGGTAAAAATGAAAATATTATAAACAAGAAAAATATTTGAAAAATATTAAATAAAACTTTTATATAGATCAATTAATATAACTAATATGTAACAAACTAAGTTCAAATCTCTAATCTTCTATATCTATAATACAATATATAAAATAAATATCCTTTTGGGATCAATCCTAAAATAAAATGATGTATCTTTGTATAAAATTGTTCTTTTTAAAAAAATTCGAAAACCATATTATATATATATATATTAAAAAAAATTATTCAAATTATTATGATATATCAATTGAGAATAATATAAATTTAAAATTATTAGAATAAAAAATATAAATTTACAAAAAGACTTACATCATGATAATATCTAAATTTATAACATAAAATAAAGTAAAATCAAATGATAAAATACGCAAAAGTGATAAAGTCAAAATGTTTAAAATAATCTATTTTTTGCATCTATAACATTTTCAATGCTACCAATCATTAATTCAATGTGTAGCACATAACCATTGCACATGAATCAACACATTGCTGAAGTAATTCCCAACCACCCCAAACACAAGGATCACACGACAATCGAAAAACAAACGATGACTAGAATCATCAACACCGTAACCTCCAACACAAAAGCGTGTAAAATTCCACACTTACCAAATTATCCTTCTTAGGAAATTTGTTATCCAGAACGCCAAACAAAAAGAGTTCTTCAAAATTGTCTTTTCAATGAAATTGTAATTCTCGAAGCATGCAAGTATATAAACAATTCATTCATTTTTAAACATGTCATTCACTTATTTTAATTTTTTTAAAATGTCATTCTCTTTTTATTGATTAAAAAACATAAAACTCTTTAATTTATTTATAGAGTATTGTAAAAATTTATAATTTATTTTATTTTATAACACTAGTAATTTGAGAGTTTTATTTATTTAAAAATACCCTCTTTGAAAAAAAAACCTTTCCCCAATGCTACCTCTCATCTTCATAAACTCATTATTATTTTTATTATTATTATTATTATTATTATCATTATTATTATCATTTAAATTATTTATTGAGATTGCATCATAGGGATTGAATCTTCTTTGCACCTTTTTTAATCAAATTTTTTTTCTAAAGATTAATATTTTTAAAATTAATTATTTGGAGATTATATAAATTATAAAATAATTACAAGGCTAATTAGATGATAAAATGTGCATTGAAAGGAGAGACTTTCAGAAGATTATTTTTTTGACGGATTCAAGAAAAAACTAACAAAATATTAAAAGGAGTATTAATTGTGTTGTTAATTGAGGAGGTGTCCTTATGAATTTATTTAATTATGTATTATAGAATAAATATTTATTTTTAATTACATATTTTTAATTAATATTAATCACATCAACTCAAATCAAAATATTGTAATTTAATAATTATATCATTTTTTTAATACACGTAAACTAATCAAACGAATCATCCGTGAGACGAAGAGAGATCTAATAAAAAATAAATTGAATTACTGATGCAATATTTGAGTGTAACTATTTTAAAAATTATACTCATAAATTATCCATAGAATATAAATTTGTTTACGTTAACTTTTAAATAAGTAATAAAAAAAAAAAAGTAATTGGATGTGTTGATATTAGTTGGAATTGTCTGGAACGTGTAGAAGGCACGTGGTCCTTTAAAAGAGAAAAAAGAATACGTTAGTTGAAATAAACGGTGTACTGACTCAACGGGCTATAAAAGGAATTGCAGTTCCTCGTGTCTATTCATTATTTGAGTATTAGAGCAGTTGATTTGTTTGTGTAATTTGAAATTGAAATTGAAATTGAAAAAATGGCTGATGAAGGCACAGCTAACTGCATCGACATCCTCCTTGCCATCCTCCTCCCTCCTCTTGGTGTCTTCCTCAAGTTTGGTTGCCACGTCAGTCACTCATTCCCTCTTTCTTCTCTTTCTCTTTGCTTTCTATTTCATTCTTAATAATCTTTTCTTATATCTATAGGTTGAGTTCTGGATCTGTTTGGTACTCACTTTTTTTGGCTATATTCCTGGAATTATCTATGCCATCTATGCTATTACTAAGTGATCCATCATCTATGCTATTATTACCCCTCAATTTACCTTTTGTAAGTACCTTCTTCCTTAATTACACTAATGTCATGCTTTTTTATGCACTTATCCCCAACTTTTCATACTTCCACTTTAATTCTTCACTAAATTGATATTTTCTTAGATGCAAGTATATGGATTTTATCATATATATTTGTGGAAGGTAGTTTTTATTTAGATGATGGAATTGGGATTTTCGAAAGGGGTTTTCTCTTGTATTCATCTCAATCCCTATATGTAATTTGCATAATTAATTTATATTATAATTAAGAATTTAATTTATATATACGAACTAAACAAATAAAAGTTAGTCAATTGAAACAATTGGATCAACCATTATTATGAATAGTTGTAATGTATGTAATATATAAATTTTTTAAAATTATTAGTGTATAGTAATTAAACTCTACAATTAATTAGCTACTTATTCAAGCAATTATCGATATTATGAATATTGCGGCGGTCAATTGTGGGATTTGAGTAGAGCGAGGCCTCAATGCTTGCTAGATTTCACCATGATTTCTAGTGCCGTTAGCGGCGGTAGGGGATCCATATCTCATCTGTAGAGACTAATTGATTTAGTAAGAGAAATTTTGCCAAACCACGTAACTATTGTAGGGATTCAAATCTGCAAGAGATTCAAGACCTTGGTGTAGACTGTAGAGGTCCTTCCTGCTTAGATATTTCTATTCACTTTGCTTTTATGATTGGGCATTCTTTACTTGCTCCACACCTGCCAAATAACCACATTCCCAATCTTAACAGAACACTAGCTATCTTCAAAATACGAAATAAATTCACCTTATTTTGGACAAGGGATGTAATTTTCATCACGGAACTTTTTAACAAATAAAAAATAAATTTTGAGTACAAAATTTAATTTTTTTCTTTCTTTATTTAGATTCTTAACAAATATCTTAGAAAACTCGTTAGCATTTCTCTTTTCATTATTAGGAAAATATTATTAAAGGAAGAAAAAAAGGCGTTGGTTTCATTTGGACAGATAATTAGATATTGTCAACTTGCTAAATAATTGTCATACGTTGTCTTGCTTTTTGTTTTGTTAATTTTCCTTCAATAACAAGGAATGAATTGGACCTTAATTATTTTTTGTTTTGTTAAGTTTTCTCCACTGACATTGGAAATATTCAATGCTTTTTGTTGACAGGTGGATCATGACTAGTTGCCACTTGCCAGGGGCCTTCATTTCATTCTAGTCTTACAATTCTGATGGATAAAGTTTTTTCTTTTTCATGTCTTTTTTAGTGTCAATAGTCCTTTTCTTTTTGCTCTGTTTTTAACTTTTGTTCAAATGAAAGTGTGAAGCTTGTGAACTCTAGAAATGGTAGTCAAATTGAAATAGTCTAAATCATGTTGCTCATGTGTCCTTCACTTTAATATATTCATTTAATTTTAAATATTCATTCACTCAAGGTTGTATCTGAGACAGTTTTTATTTAGCATTTGTTTATCTATTATAAGAAAAATCTTCTTTTAATGATGCTTAGCATAATATATTTAAGAATCTCAGCCGTCTGACTTCAATCGAATGGATTGTAATGCATTCATCGTGTAAATACAGCATTTCCCAGGAAAGGAGGTGACTTCATCTATAAAATAGAACAACATTGATTGAACTTCGGATCAAATGAAAAAACAATTCAAATATTTATCAACTGTACCACATGTTGGTTAAAAAAAGAAGTATATTTCGGTATCATATAAAAAATGTAATAAATTGCACTAAAATTTGTTGAGCTTAATTATACATTTTCACCCTAGAAAATTTTACATTGTAGTAGATCAGTACTATTCACTGTAGAGTTTAGATGTAGTTTTTTTGTAAAAGATAAATATTTATAATAATTTAATAATTATAATTCATTAACAATATAAAAATTATTTACATTGATAAAAAAATTAAATTAAAAGAATCTTATATTAAATAAAGGAAATAGTTTGTTACAAATTGCAATATTCAATAAAATAGATTATTCAATAAAAGTTACTCCTAACAAATAAAATGCAAAATTGGGGCACCAACGTCGTGGCCTGGGTAGCCCACTAGCCCCTATGAGACCCCGCAGGTCCACGCCACTCCTAAGGTCGCCATGTTACCCCACATGCCACACCCTCCTCCTCCATTCTACCTCGACCACTATTCTATCTTGGGGTGTCAATGGGTTAGGTTAGATTGAGTCATTTGTTTTTATTAAATTTGATATTTGGACGGATTAATTTTATTTAAATTCAAATTAAATCAACTCAAAAATAGAAAGAATGAGTTGGATTAAATTTGTGAGTTATTAGAAATTTTTATTGATGAACATCTCAAGAATAGTAAAACTATTTCACTGTATATAATTCAATAATTAAAATATATTCACTGATACAATAAAACACTTAAATTAATTAAAATATTAATAAATTCTCAAGTATAATTCAACAATTAAATTTTAATTATATATATATATATATCAGTCAATGAGTTGAGTTTGTAAATTTGTATTTTTCAAAATATTAAATATACTATTTGAACCGAATAACATTTAATTTAAATGATTAATTCAAATTATATTCAAACTTGAATGTGTTTGTTTAAAATGTGAGTTAGGTGATTGTAATTGTGGGTTTACTCGTACCATGAACACCTCTACTTCTTTACCTCTTGGTTGCCCTAATTTTATTTTCAAAAATTTCAATTGGTTCGTGCATACGTATAAAATTGTGAGGTGACATGTTTTTAAAATATAATGCGATAATGTATCATGTATAATGATTAACACTAATGAAATCGTAATAATTTATTTTAATAATTTAACTTTCGACTTCAGAAATTTTCTATTTTTATAATTTAATTAATGACATGTAAATATATAATGCATCTAAATAATTATATATCATAAAATTGTATAATGCAATATTTAAAACATATCAAATCATCATTTTTTTTAATTTAAAAATAAAAAAATAAATCAATACTACAACTAAACTTTTCAAATATATTACTCTTATTGTAATCGAAATCGAATAATCGAATCAATTGATCACTAATTGAACTTCATAAATGTGAATCCAATGAACATTCAAAAAAAATCATTATATAGAAATAGGTGGGTCAACAAAAAGTTGAACCGAGTCAAGCATTGAGTTAACGAATTTGTGCGATTATACCTGTGTTTGATTTTAGGTCCAATTGATCCGACTGAACGGTCCAATCGTCTGAATGTTAAAACATTAGCCACGTTACGAAGTAAGAATTTATGTCATTTCACCCTCACAACTTATAATAGGACCTAAAACGCAGTTATACAAAAGTTGTGGGCGCAGCGCAGCTGGCCTGATTTTATCTCCACACATTTTTACTTTACACCTTGCATATTGTCCCCACGCTCCAACAACCCTAACTAGATTACAAAATAAGTCTTCAACTATGTTAGTAATATTCAATTTCATCCATTAATTTTTAGAAAAATCTTCAACAAAAGTTAACAATTCTTTCAATATGTTTGGATAAAAGATTTTTTTTAAGAAATGTAATTTTTTAAGAGAAATTAAATGATTTAATGTAAATTATTTTGTTTGAATAATAATTTTAAAAAATTTTAAAAATGAAGAGATATCGTGAGATATTTTATAAATATTAAATTTAAATAATTTCAAATACCACATAATATCTAAAAAATTTAAATTCTCTTTTGTGAAACGATAACTATAATTTTTTCAGATTTACAATTATATCTTATATTTTAAAATTTACGTATTAATCTCAAATTCTTTTTCTTGTTTGCAATTTGGTCCATTTGCAAAATAATTTCTAAACATCTCCAAAATTTCTGTTTTGACCCAAATTTAATTTTCATTTTTGATTCAACTTTTTAAATTTATAAAAATAATTTAGTTTAAAAAAAATATTTCTTTTATCTAAACAATAAAATTTAAAAATAAAACAAATTCAATTGAACTATTTTTTTATTCCATTCAAACATACTCTAAAAAAAAATAGTTCAACAGTTTTCGCTTTTTGAAAATTCGGAACATACACATGTTAAAAAAAAATTCAGAATTTCAAATGTTTTAATTTTTAAAATTTGGAACATGAATAAAGTTTTGTTAAATAATACTTAGATATTCTTAATATAATTTATAAATTAACTATTTAAAATTATAAATAGGTAGATTTTTAAAAAAAGTCTATAGTAAGACTTGATCTGTATTGCAATTTCACTTGACTTAACCTTGAAGAATATCACCCCAATTTCACGAGCAATATAAAAAAAAAGGTAACAACTCTGATGTTCATGAGTTTTATTGGGTACCAAACAATCAATCATGTTATATCATTTATTTATTTAATTCAGTTTAAATTTTGATCTAGTGATTACCTATATCAACATTTCTTACGGGTACTAAAAATTATCCTTTAAAAAAACCTTCATTACACCAGAAATTCGCGTAAATAAATAAATTAGCCATTCTAATTATAAGCCTCAGTTAAATAATTTAATTTTTTTTTTGTAAATTTAAAAATATATATAAAATTGTAAAATAGTAATCAAAATAGTTCACATTAAAAATTTTAGCATTAAAAATTATAATATAATATATTAATTAAATATTTAACATATTCATATTAATCTTATATTAATATAATCACAACATAAATTAATTTTTATATAAAATTTAAATATTTCATAGACTAGTTTGTCTATACACAATTGCAATTATTCACATATTTATTTTGAGTGATAAAATTTCATTAATAAATTTGTATATAAAAAGATAACATTGATGTAATATGAACGTGGATAAACTACGTATTAACATAGAATTTATTTTAATCGATATTTTATAATTAATTCATGAACTTCAAAAATGAATTTAAACAACACTTGCAGTTTGAGGGAACGATGTATGTATTAACTATGAGAAACCTGCAGTTAAGTGGTCACGGTTGACCGATAACAATTAACAAAGTTAGGCATCGGCGAATCAAACTAATTTTCTTATTTGAAAACTATCGCATTTGTTAATAACGTTCGAGTGACTACTAGTACTGTGTATATATTTTTTTTACGTCAAAATGAATTTTATTAACTAAATTAGCTGAAATAAACTAGTTAAATGATAGACAACATTAGCAGATCATATAACTATTTTTTTGACTATCAACGATTCTAAGCCAAAATAGTCTTTAATTATAAGCACTTATATTAAATTATAGAAGATTAACTACCTGAAGTTTATAAACACATAAAATCGATGCATGATTTCATCAATGTGTGCTGTAAGATAACACCATAATGCACATCTCTTACTATGTATATACATATATATTGTACTCTCATCAGATCAGAGAAGAAAGCAATATCAATGCTTTATTATACGTTGTTTTTCTATAAAATAGGCACTGTATTCCAATTAATGTTGTCCTACATATATACAATTATATATGAAAATTGAATATGACACTTAAGTCATAAACCGCACTTATCTAATGAAATAGATAGTATTTTAGACAACAATAGAAGTTTTCGTTAAGTGTTAATGACACTCTTGAAGGAAATGCTACTATGAAATCATTGTTGATGATAGAGTGAAATTAACTCACAAAGAACCGTTAAGGGAGATGTTAGTCTCATTATCACAATAAATTTATAGATAACAAAGTGAATGTGACACTTGAAGCATCTTATATTGCTAAACAAATTAATACCAGCAAATATTAGATAACATTAGCATCATGAAAATGTATGGAAATAAACAAATACAATGATAATGATATATTGGGGGATAAATAAAGTTGAACAAGTAGTCCTAATTAGTAAGGTCCGAAACAAGTTTAATCTTCTGGCGATGAATGAATTCACGAGCTTTATTGTTAATTTGAGGATCAGCTACACCCCATCTTTCTTTGTCGTAATCACTAATATGCCACACTTTACTCCCACCTTCAAATCTATTATTATTATTATTATCACATTTCCTAATCCCTCCTTTCCCCTTATTGTTTTTGAACATATTGAAAACAAATAAGAAACTTAAAGAAGATTTCCTCTGCCTATTCTTACCCGCCATATATATCTCAAATTAAAACACAATAGTCTCTTCAATTATGTTATGTTAAATGAAAATGACCTCACTACGTTTTCACAACTCGGGATCTCAATTTATAGTAGAAGCTCCGGTTGTAAAGCTAGTTGGTTCTTTAATTTGATGAATGAATAGTGGAGAATCTAATAAAGTGAAAGAAGTAACAAAGGACAATTTGATGGTACCAAATTACTTTTGGGAAAGAACATTAACTATGATCCGCTACTCTCGTACTTGACTGAAAACAATCTTTTCGATGGTGGTACTACTACTACTACTACCATTGCTGTTAGCTTTGATTTTGTTACTCCAATGTTCATCACCACCAAAATTGTTCCAAATCATTTCACAACTGTTAATCAACATTAATCACTTCAAATACATCTACTTTTTTTAAATATTTTTGTTTATATTTTATTTTGAAAATGATCAATTAACGTAAAATAATTAACTAATAGTATAACTAAGTAATTAAGATATCTATAATTTTGCTTTGGACGGGTAACGAACGGTGTTTTCTCCCTTGCCTCTTATCTGTAAAACTTTATTCCATCAAATTTTATTTCTTGGAAAGCGACTCATTCCACAGGTCTATTTCTACGTAATCTTGCCATGTTTCCAAATTCTATTTTGAAAAAAAAATAGATGAAAGTGACAAAAGGAAAGAATAAAGGGTGGGCAAAAAGGAAGGGAAAGCAAATTATGTACGGTATATTTTTGCCACTTAAAGAAACCACAAACTCACTTCATGGTTAGTCTATAGGATTCCAAGAGCTGGCATTCACTTAATGAATAAAAAACACGTTTATATTTTATACCAACAGAATTATGAAGTAGCGTTGTGTGCTACCCTAACCCTTTCTTCTACAAAATTGGCATGTGACTCGATGTGTGACACTACACATGTGGACTAAAACTCATTTGTTAGGTCCTATATTTCAGCTTTCACCTTGTTTTGATGCAATATAGATTTGATATCTGAATTCTATAAAGTCACTCCATTGTAAAGTGAAAAAATTTGTTATTGTTATAAACCATTGATTATAATATATTTTAATTGCACTATTTAATTAATATTACTTCCATTGTGACATTGATATATCAATATATAATAAGAATATTCCAATGAGTTTATTTAGTGTATATCTGATTTCAATTTGTGATTAGCATTGTAATTTGCATAAGCTACACTACAGCTACTGATTTGATCAGCCACTATTCTAAGAACTTGATCGCCACAAATCGACAATTTTGTTGTAGCATAGATAGCACACAAGCTCATTCATTTGTATATGTGATGAAATACAACTTTGTAGAGGAATGGGGTAGCAAAGATCAAAGAAAAATACCTGAATACAAAAATAATAATAACTAGTAATTAAGAATGCTATTATATCAAACAAAAATATTTTCAATATCGAGTCATTTTTCTGCGTGGAGAAAAATGGTAAACATAATATTTCAATTTCAATATGCTAATTTTTTAAGGAATTTTTTGAGGGGATGTTCTTTTTAGTGTGTGTGTGGATTAAAGATTTTTTTTTTAGAAAATGTAATTTTTTAGGAAAATTAAAATTCTTCGAGCAAATTATTTTGTTTAGATAATATGTTTGAAGAATTTTTACAATGAAATGATTTCTTCAGGTATTTTGTCAAAGTTAAATTTAAATAATTTTAAATACTATTTAGAATTTTAAAATTTCAAATTATTTTTACTTTGTAGTATATAAATCATGAAATTGTCAATATACTTTTGAAATTTATAAAAATAGTTCAATTTTAAAAGAACAATTCTTTTGAAGTATTTGGAAATAACAAAAATTCAGTTAAAACATTTGAATTACTTGAAATTTTAATTTCCATAGAATTTTCAATTATCTATCCAAACACACTCTAAAGACATTGACAAATAATTTGGATAAAAAATGCGATCTCAAAGTGAATAGTTGATTGAACAATTGAAGATAAATAAATAAAATTTAAATATATGACAGATCCTTACAATTATGCATTTTTTTAATTTAATCTTCATAAATTTTTTTATTTAATTTTTGTCCTTTAAATATAGTTTTGTTTATCTTTAGTCCTCACTATTTTTTTAGTCCTTCTAAAATTGGTTTTTATCGGAATTTAGTCATTTAATTATTAGAGGTATAAGAAATTGTAAAAACTAATTTCAATTAAAATCAATTTTGCATAAACTTAAACGAAAGTGTAAAAAAAAAATTATAAAGACAAAAAAAAAAATGTATGTAGATTAAAATAATATAACGTGTATTTATAAGAATCAGTCACATATATATTTAAGCCAATAAAACAAATAGTACTTGATTTAAGCAAATTTACACTTTGATATCAATGAAAATTTAGAGCCCGCAAAATTGTCATGTTTGTTTTGATAATGTTATCAATACATTAGTTAAGACATATTTTTTTAATAGAATCTATGTAAAATTTAACCAACAAAAAATAATGTATTAAAAATAATTTTGTTAACACTCCTATATTTTTTCAAGTTTTTTTTAACTCATAATAGAGAAAGAGCTATCATTATGAACTATAATATTATTTGGCATCATTTGCAAATATTGGGTACGGATCAATATCATTGGTATATGGGACTGCAAAAGCAGTTCTATATAATCAGAGAGCCTCTAATCGGTGATTGTTTTAATTTTTTTTTTTTATATATACTATAATAAAGTGAGGTTGAATTTTTTTTATTAAATATATTTTTAACTTTTATAAAATTACAATTTTTTAAGTTTAATTTTTAAATTTTTATATTTACTTGTAGTCTCTATTTTAATTTTGTAGGACTCTTTTTAGTGATTAAAAATATAACTTTTTTTTTTAAAATAGGAACTAAAAATGAATAAAAACAATTTAGAGTCTAAAAATCAAAAAGTATTTTAATAGAAACTAAAATAAATTTTTTAAAATTTAGAGAGACTAAAATTTATTTTATTTTATTTTATTTTATGATTATTAAAATTATAATATTTTTTTACTAAACGTTGAATTGAATTTTTTGGAGTAGAATGAGAGTTTCAAAATGTTTAAAACCGTCAGGTAATTGGCATGAGAAATCAAATGCAGATTTTTAAGGAACACCGAAAACTGAACTTTGCGGCTTAAAACCAAAAAAATGGTAATATAATATAAGATTGGCATTAGAATTTTCTTAAGTAATATTTTTATATGATTGGTATTTTATCATTTTTTTTCTATGTTTTCCACGAAAGAGATAGTTGAAATTTTGACCCCCCTTCTAAGAAAAAACATTTCCGTTTCTCGTGGAGTGAAGAAATTACTGAGTACACACTACACAGTTCATATTACAAAAATGATACTGTTCATATTAGAAATTAATAGACATTATTAATTGTGGTCAATAACCAACAAATTTATAATCAATAGCTAAAGACAATAAATTAATTAAAGGTACACTAATAACTAAAAGAATTCTAGTGTTGAGCTTGAAGTTGATGGCGAATTTCTGAGTCTGAAACGCGCTTTTTGTATTGAGCAATATAAGCTGTAGCTCTCATGTCAATGACAGGATCAGCTACACCCCAACTACCTTTGTCTTCATCACTTGGCCACACTTTGGACCCTGTCTTTGTCCCTTCTTCATAAGCTTTGTAATTACTCTCCCCTCTATGCTTGTTGTTAGATTTGAAAATGTTGAAAATAGATAGAAAAGATGATGACTTTCTTTGCCTATTTTTGACCCCCATTACCTTAACTATATGTATGAAATACACTTCTACTACTACTAGTAAGTGAGTGAGTTTTAGTATTAGCTTTGGTGACTTGAAAGGAACTTGAAGTTTTGTCTCAATTTATAGTAGGAGTCTCAAGTCTCAAGTCTAAACCCCTTGTGACAACAGAATCTGATTCAAACCACTTCCATTACTATTGTCCATTGTCTATAAAGGTGACATGGAACATTGTGTACTGTTTTTACTTTTGGTAAAGGCACATTTTTTGTGGTCCTCTGGTTTTATTAAGTTATAGGGTTGGTTGGTTTGGTTTTGGCTAATGCTATATGTTCTCATTTCTTGTTTGATCATGGAAAATTTACATATGTTTTGTGGGGGCATTTGTTACACCCTTACCAATTTATCTCTTTGTTACATTTTGTTGGTGTATGTTTACTTTTAGTTTTATAAAAATAAAAATGATTTTAGACAAATCAAATTGGATTTGTTATGTGATGCTTTTCAATAAAAAAATAAAAGATCATTTGTATTTTGTATAGTTTAAGTAAATTCGTTTAAAATGATAAACTAAAGTAAATGAGCTAAAGAACAATAGTGCGCTGAACAGACGATCTTATAACGAATATTATCTTTCAAACAATTTGATTTGCATTTGTTTGAAAGTTAAGATATCAACCATGAATTCAATTTTATCAATTGTTATAGTTCGTTTTAAGCCATCTAAATCTCTATCTTTTAGAGGCTAAGACGATCTCAAATAAAGTTATTTTTTCATCCTTAATAAATTTTAACTTGCAATTGGAATTGTTAACCTCAGTTATATTGTTCAGTCTACTCTTATGTTAATGTATATATGCTTAATTTAGTTTTAATCAAAATAAATTTTTATCACTAGAAGATCAATTACAAACTAAAATGAACAATTGAATGACTTATTTTAGTAAGTGAGATACATTACCTGCTTACATAAATATCATGCCGGGTAGTGTCCAAAACAAGCATTATAATAGCATATTATGTGGTGAAGATTGAAGAAAAAGGTAGTCAAAAAATAGCTTTATTGATTTTGTTCATTCATGCTCAACATATAGGATTGTAAGGTTTAGGTGTTTCTGAATTATTTTAAGACAAAGTTGATTCTATTTTCTTGCTAAGCCTTTCTCTTCAACCATAAAAAGTACCAAGTGAATGCTGAAATATGCCAAATTCACAAACAAAACCAAAGCTACTAGAGTTGATAGTAGTGGTATTGCGTGTGTGCGTGCAAACTGTCAACATTGTGGAATATTGATTTACATAATATCCCAATTAAAATATCACCAAACTTGCACTCTCTTATACCCTTTATTTATATATCCCTTATTTAATTGAATTAATTAGAACAACTATTGTAAGTCCTTTATGAAGATATGATGTTTCCAAGCTTTTAAAATAATGCTGAACAGAAGAATAATACGAGTGCTAAATATGTTTCATATATTTACTACAAGCTTTGCATAATTCTAAAACAACTTGAGTTTAATTTTAATAAAGAGAAGTGCTATTGAACAGAAACCACCATATTACCATATTTGTCACGAATCATATCCCACAATTCTTATGCTTTTCCTAAACAAGGCTGCTATTAGCATTAATAACTAAGACCATCTTCAATGGTTACTGCTTAACCAATAAGCATTGTACCAAATAGGTTATGGGTAGAAAATATATTGCAGTTTAAATAAATTATTTTATTCGAGTTCATATTTGTGTCAGTATTAATCTTAATTACATACTCTTATTTTATTGATATTTATGTATCCGTATTAATTTCAATTATATGTGTTTCAACTAAAATAAATTGTCAAATAAAATTTATGTTGTGATTTTATTTATATTTAGATCGGTAGCTTAAATACTATATTAGTTATGATAAAATTTGTATATTTTTTGTCATTTATATATATAATAATAATAATAATAATATTAAAAATAAAGATAATATTTATGTAATGTATATATATATGAGACAAATGAATATTAAAGTACTCTTACTCGGAAACATACACATTTATTTTTCCAAATAATTGTGTCTACATTTGATTATATAATGTTGTTATGGATTTTTGTGCATATATTCAATAAATATGAGTTCAATTATCACGTCTTGTTGTCTATTGCTGGATAAAATTAAATACAAGTATTTTTTTATGAAAATCTCCTATTTTTAGTATTAAAAAATAAATAAGTGTTGTTCAATTGTATTGATCCTAGAATTATTAGGGAGACCTATTTTATAATTTTTTTGAAGTGGAAAGTTTAAGAGAGATCGAATGTTTGATTATATTTACAGCAAAAAATTAGTTATATGTTTATACGGGATACATTTAAATGTTAAATGATGGACCTTTACTATTAATGTGGCTCTAACTACATGATATGTACTTTTTATGTGCGACAAGTTTGTGTTTTCTTTTATCATCAATATATTAATTAATTATTATAATAAATAAAAATATATTATATATAAATAACGAATGGCTGAAAAAATGAACTAAAAATTGATAGAAAATTGTTTTTTTTTTTAAAAATAAAAATCTTCTTTTAATTGTAAACGAAGGGATAAACACCAATTAAAACTTACAC
Source organism: Cicer arietinum (assembly GCF_000331145.2). Taxonomy (NCBI): domain Eukaryota; kingdom Viridiplantae; phylum Streptophyta; class Magnoliopsida; order Fabales; family Fabaceae; genus Cicer; species Cicer arietinum. The sequence goes on from NC_021162.2 coordinate 74,169,286, forward strand.
GTATACATTCCAAAGTTTAAAAATATTTACTCAAATTGAATTAGTTAATTTTCAATATATTCAATTACAATGATGACAAATATCTTATTTATTAATTTAATTTTTTTAGGTTAAATTAGTCCTTTCTCGGAATTTCTTTTTTTTAATTTTGAATTCATTAACTAAAAAAACTTAATTAAAATAGTCTCTCATTATTTTTTTAAGAAAATGTCAGATTAATTTATAATATGTCAAATCAGTCATTCTTTAGTTATTCATAGTCTCTCGTTCTTTTTTAATTTATAATACATAATATTCTTCATTTCAAAATAATTGAGTTATTGAATCATATTATATATATTACGAAAATTATATAAATAAAAAAATATTATTTTTTATTAAATTATTCTTCTTAAATATTGATGAATTATCAATATCATAAATACATAATAAAAAATATTACATTGAAAATAATATATATATATTATTAATTAAAGAGTATAATTAGAAATAAATACATTAAAAAATGAAAAAATTCAATTATTTTAAAATGACTTTTTATAAATAAATAAATTATTTTGAGACATAAAAAAATATTATAAATCATATAAAACACACACCTTAAGCACAAGGAATGCTCCGAGAGTTAACATCGTCATTCCAAAAAGGTTTGGAAATTTAGAATTACAATATAAAAAAGAACAACCAAATAAAACCATAAGAAATATCCAAAACATATGATATCCCTAAATAGATTCTCAATGGTAAATGTTTCAATACGATGTATTGGATTTAAAAATATGATTGATTATTTAAAATTGATTTGATAAATTAATGAACTTTTATTGTTAACCGTTTAATCCAAATGAATGGCATTGCAATAAACTATAAATATTTATTAAGGTAGGAAATTCGGGTATCCATATCAACATTAGACGTAAAGCAAAACCGCAATGACATAGAAGTGAAGGCGTGGTCACCCCATGAAACTGCACTTGAATACCACATCCAAAATCAAACAAAATTACACAAAATTCTTCCTAAGGATATCACTCACTACCATTTCAACAATAAGTCCCTTTCAAACACACGGTTCCTCCAAAATTATACCAATATCTGATCTACAATAATTTCTTCATAGATTAAAACATAAATATTATCATAAAATCACACATGTCACATATATTTGTATTTACATTCTTATAATAACTACACGAACAGCTATTTATATTTCAGATACCAAAATAGATATTTTATTCCAATTTTTTCATTAAAAAAAAAAACAGATAAAATTGAGGAACAATAAACGCATTTAAAACCCTAAAAAACTACAAAAGTGAGCAGCTGGATCAAATCAAAGCTCTGGCCTTTGTATAAGAAACAAGTTAGATTGGAGTCGCACTCTACTCAACGCAGCCGGAATTGGTCGTCGGCCGCCAGAAACGGTGAGAAATTCCGTCTCCTTTTTCCCCCCATATTCCTTCCCATTCAATTCCATCGCAATTAACAACATATATTTTCTTTCTGTTCCTTAGGTCGTTTCAAGATGGATCACCGATGGACCAAAGGTAGGCATGAATCTGGTGGCGGTGCCCGTGACCGGAGGCAATTTCATAAGGAAAAGGTAACAATAACATACTCGTTCTATTCGTTATTCTTTTTTTATTTTTTATTTTACTTGTCGATTAACAAGACTTTGAAATTTAGCATATTTATTGTATTATTGAATCATTTGAATTGTTTAGGCATATGAGGAGTCCCTAATTGATGATTTGTATGAGGATTTTCGCATGCCGATCAACCAAAGGCCAACTGAAAATGTTGATTTGGACAATGTTGAACAAGCTTCACTAGACACACAATTAACATCATCTAATATTGGATTTAAGCTTCTCCAAAAGATGGGATGGAAAGGAAAGGGTCTTGGCAAAGATGAACAAGGTTTATTTTCTTTATTTTTCTATTTGTTTCTCTCTTCAATCATGATCTACTTTGTCTGCGTTTAATTAGTTCTACCATTGCAAAAATTGATTTTGATTGAATTGATTCCGTAAAAATTATTTTAGTTAACCACGATTTTGAAGTAAAATGCTTTATGTTTTGATTAGCTCGTGTGAAAGTAAGTTGAACAATAAAATTAAGTGAACAACCACGTTTGTAGTTAAAAGCTATAAATCATAGTTTCAATTTAGATCCAATTCTAGAGGCAAAATCAATTATAATGAGAACCCACAAACATATCAAAATAAATATGAAGTCTTCAAAATCACTTTGTGTGTTTTTGTATTAACCTTCAAAACTCGTGTTTACTAAACCCTACATTTTCTAGCTTTGAGAATATCACGTTCAAATGACATAAGAATGTGAGAATACATAATGCAATGCAAAATCGAACATAGGCTTTATGTATTAGCCATTGTTTTATTTTCTTGTACCTACTCTTGTGTTCATTATCCCCCTTTCCCCTCTGTACTCCCTTCTTTCATAACTCCTTCTTTCAACCTGCCTTTATTTTACTTCTACCATTTCCCTCTTTTCTCCTTCATACCTAATCAATGGGTATAATGAAAGAAAACTATCTAAAAAGACTTCAATCTAATTCTGATACTGATAAACTAGCAGTTTTTTTTCTTTCTCTATTCATGTTTTTCTTTGACATCTGATTCCTTATAAAAATTTAAAACTTATAATTCAAAGCTTGCCTTTATTTGGGTCTTCACAGCTACTGCTTTCCATAGATCATCACCAGTAGTTTGTCATAAGAAATGGCCAAGATTGTTTTAGTTGCTGTCTAGGGTAGTTAATTGTGGCGCAATCGCAGAATCGTGGTGCAGAATGGAGCCCTGCGATTGTATAACACTGGTGCGTTGTGTTTTCATGTAGCAACTGGTATTGAAAACAGCTGTGATGGTGAAATTTTCCTTAAACTCAGTACTGTCACTGTACAACGCATTCGACACCATGTTTTTCAGCGACTTCTCGATCATGACCTGGAGTTTTCCGGCAGCACCATCACGTGCAGATAAGAAACAAAGAAGCGAGAAAGAAGAGGGAAGAAAACAAAAAACAAATGAGGCGGAGGTGCACAGCGATGGCTTGTAGGCTGCGCCAATAGGAGATAAGAAGCTGTCCGGCACTTTTTTAGGGTTTAGCTTTAGCATAATGAGAATATTCAGGGTTTGGCAAAATGGGCTTTATTAAAATCCCAACGATAGGCCTAAGTCTCATGAATGAAGAATTGTTTCTCTCTTTGGGTCTTTCCCTTTGAGGCTCCTTTTTCCTTCTTTGTGGCAGTATTAATTATTTATAATCTTAATTACTCGATGAATAGTATTAATTATTCAATAATTATAAAAATATTAGAATAGTGGATATCTCGCCACAGTTCTGGGGCCGGGCGCGTATACGAGATTGACAACATAGGTTTATGCTGTCTTCTTTATCGATGATTGATTTATATTTGTATGCAATTGAGGTAGTTGAAAATTTGACCTTTATCGCCATAGCTAATGCTCTGCAAAGTGCACAGTCTTTTTTCTAAATAATGTTTTAAGAATAGGTGTATTTTTCTCTAGTTTACTGCTTGATTACTTATTGAATCACCTGTGTATTTGCATTTACCGCATTGTAATGGGCCATTGTGGCAACTAGTTTTCTTTCTTCTTCCTTTGTTTTAATTTTATATATACCCAATATATGTATGGGATGCTTTCGCTGAAAGTAATTTAACTTTGGTGTTTTGAAACTTAAATGCTTTATTTTGGGTTTTTGAATTGATCTTCTAGGCTTTGTATGCAGGAATAACCGAGCCAATAAAATCTGGGATTAGAGATCCAAGGTTGGGGATCGGTAAACAAGAGGAAGATGATTTTTTCACCGCAGAAGAAAATGTCCAGAGAAAAAAGCTTGATATTGAGTTGGAGGAGACAGAGGAGAATGTGAGGAAACGTGAGGTATGATTTATAACTATTTAGTAGTTGTTCTTAGTGCCAAAATCTATAGTAGTGTTGAGGTTGATGTTTACATTTTCTCAAACCTGCACCTAAAGCAGAAGGCAGCATATTACATATATGCTTGTCTTTTTACCGGATTGGTATGTCATAAGCAACCATCAACTTTGGAAGATCTTGAGAATTTCGTGCAGTTTTTATTACCTGGTGGCTTCTTCTGCCTGCTTCGTGCACATTATGAAAATTCAGGTGTTAGCTGAACGTGAGCAAAAAATTCAAACTGAGGTGAAAGAAATTCGGAAGGTGTTTTACTGTGAACTCTGCAACAAGCAATACAAATTGGCAATGGAATTTGAAGCACACTTGAGCTCTTATGATCACAATCACAGGAAGGTAGACAGTTTATCTAACACTAACTAGGCTCTTTTGTTGACTCGATTCCAAATTGCCTCAGTTTTTCTTCTCTTACCTGATGCAAAATTATTGATGTTTAATATGCAGCGATTCAAGCAAATGAAGGAAATGCATGGGAGTAGTAGTCGGGATGATAGGCAGAAGCGGGAGCAGCAGCGTCAAGAGAGAGAAATTGCCAAGTTTGCTCAAATGTATCCTTTTGCCTGTGTAAATATTTATTTTTATTCTTTGTTGTTAAATAACAGTTGTAACAGTGCTATATCGCTATAGCATAGCGGAATTTGAATATATCACTATTGTTTCATCGTACGGCATTTAGTACAAATGCTTTCAAATAGCGGCTATAATAGCGCTATAGCGTAGTAAAATTTGAACAAACTGCTAATTTCCGCAATCCACAGTTGACAACACTGTTTTAATTCCCTTGTTGCCCATTTAATTTTGGCTATGGGTGGTTCTGTGTTCGCCAGCAAAGGAATCAATTTATGTCCTAATTTTTACTTTCAAGTTATGTTCCTGTTTGGTCTCCTTGATGCCAATCAGTGCCGATGCTCAAAAGCAGCAACGGCTTCAACTGCAGCAAGAGTCTGGATCAGCACCAGTTTCAGCTTCCTCGGAATCTAGGACTGCTACTGCACTTACAGATCAGGAGCAACGAAATACTTTGAAGTTTGGCTTTTCTTCTAAAGGCACTGCTTCCAAGGTATGTCCAACCAGTATCTGGAGTTTGGAATGCTTCCAACTTTTATAGACTTCGCCATCTAGTTCATGATGTTTTATTCAAATTCAAGTCTTAACAGTTTCAACCCTGCTGACTTGCTTAGTCTAGCAATTCATTATGATTTTGAATTCTTATGAAACCAGATTTGTGCTTAAATACTTATACACTAACACCCCCTTTCCTTTTCCGCAGAGCACGATTAGTGCCAAGAAGCAAAATGTTCCAAAGAAGCAAAATGTTCCTGTGGCCTCCATATTTGGCAATGATAGTGATGATGAGTGATGGGAATTTATTTTTGCAGCTCTTAAATCAGTGTGATGCCATAACTCCTGTGTGGTTTTGGTTTGGTGTATTATTATAATTGGTATTTATCACCAATGTGAGTTTAAAAGGAGTAAAAAGTTTGGGATTCTTTTTTTTAGTTTGGAGAATTTAACACCAGATTATATGTTGGAAGGAACTATTGCATGTATGTGACTGTTTTTATTTAACAGTGCCATGGTGGCAAAACTCTTAAAATACATTTATTTTTGTTTCTTTAATTAACAAAATTTGTGCACTGAACTAATAAGACGGTTTGTTTACCTTTAACATGATGATTGGACCCAAGCCAATTCAATCAAAATGGATTGACTCAAGGGGATTGAAAAAGATCATAAAATATTTGTGGAAATAAAGTTAAAAAAACAAAAAAAAACTTATCAACCAAATTCTTTTTACGTCTAAATCAAGTTAATTAAATTATCTCAGACCGAAATGAGTCCTTAATGTATTTCTGTTCTCACAATAATCAGAAACCATTCAGGACCTATTCTAAAATCATTTTTGCATTTTTATTTCTCCCTTTAGTTTTTTAGGCTAGAAATTCTGAATAGCGCATTTTACTACTCATCCATCAGCAAGGGCAACCATCGTCAGCTAGAAAGAGGGTATTATAATAAGACTGAACTCTGAATGAAATGAAAATGGTTCTTCACGTAAAAGGACACAAACTTTTAATTAGTGTATATTTGTCGTCTTGTATCATACGTGGATAGATAAATAAATACATACAGAATACATATATATGTGAATACATGAAGTGAACCTAAGGTATAGTAGTTACATAGTAGCACAACAGCTTATTTACAATGCATAAACGAAATTATGAAAAATATTCCTTAAGATATTACTCCATAAGTGGTATGTGGTAACTATGCAGCTTCTGCAAAACCAACTTGAAGGTTTCCGTAGTCGAAGACTGTGTGATATGCCCTCATGAAAACATCACCAAGAATCCTGCATGCAGATAGTATAATTAGTAAAAGGTAAAAAAAACCTTTGATCATTTGATATAACTCTCTTCACTCATGATGGTTGTTCTTTCATTATCATTCAAGTGAGTGTATATATGATTTGACATTGATAAATATTTTTGGAGTAGAAATATACCAGAGTGGACCCTTTGGAGGAGGAATATCAAAAGCAATAAACGCACTAAGGCAGACCTCTGTAATGCCTTCTCCAGTTCTTAGAACATACTGAAAAAAATAACTCACTAGTCAGTCTCAATCTTAAGATAGTAATATAATAACATAATTTGTAGTTCAATTTGATATTCAGTTCTTGTATTAATGCTAGCTAGTAGGAAATCCTAACCTGTTCTGGTGTGAGGACGAAGGGTTTGTCTCCGATAGTGAATGATATGTTTGGCATCCGAGAAAGATCGTTACAGCTTATCACTGATTCTCCGGATGGACTTGGAAGACTCTCACACAGCTGCCAATGATCAACACAAACACTCACTACATATGTCTAGTCTAGTCTACACCATTCAAATTGAAATATATAAAATACAACTTGAGCTTGTAGACATGATAAAATCAAAGGGCTTACTTGATTCACATAATTGAATACTCTTTCCTTGGTCGCCTTTTGTTTTAGTTGATTCTGGACCCAAATAACAAGCATCTGACAAGAAGAACACAAAGGAGTATCTGTAGCTGACATCTCACTCTGTTTATTTTCAGTTACCATCTCAATCCCAGCACTGCCAGAAATAGAATTAGAAATAAATTTATGGATCTGTTTGAAGCCAGAAACGTTGCATAGCAAGCAAGCGAAGTCAAGACTTAAGCTCTCCAGTTGACAAAATAATAAATTAAAAAGGTAGTAATTATAAGTTTGATAATGGAGGTTCCTTGACAAATATTTTTTAAGACACTTTATTTTTCCTTATTTGCTTATGCTTGGAATTGATGCACTTTCAGCCTTTGAGAATCTGAAAGAATCAGCGTGGGTCCAGCCAATTCTTCCACATTATTATCCAACTGATGTGCAATGAAACAAATATCGTAAAAATGGCAAACAATGGAAGCAGACAGTAAGGCAATATTTCTGACCTCTTAGATTGATCACTGCGGACAGAACATAAACCGACTTGTGAACAAATGTCACCAGGATTTACCTGCAGATCAATATCAAACTCATTTAGGTCCAAAGAGTGAAAATGCAAACGGATAAAGATCAGAGGCGGCAAAACAGCAGCAAAACGTCATAGAGAATGCATGGAAGCTTACCCCTGATACTAGGAGATCCCATATCAACTCCCCATATTGAGAAACAACTTCCTTACATTCTACACTCAGAACTCCTTCAGCTCCAATAGCATGGTTGATTTCAGCCACAACAGTCTGAAATTAATTAACAGTCAAAAGAAATTATTATAAATGAAAGTCTACAAGTAAAAAGTTATAAAAAAATATAGAAGAACATACAGTTGGGCCAGCAAGCAATGAAGTTCCTGAGTCCACAATAGCAGCACAGCCACCTTCACAAACACCTACAAATAACATTTGAAAATTCTCAGAATCATATATACTTTTTTTAGAACATAGTGAATGTATTTGCTCCTTATACCATATTCCAAAATCTTTCAACCAATCAATCCCTCCCTAATTTCTCAGTAAAACTAAATTCTCACAAGTTTACTTTCTAATTTCGAAGAACAATAAAATCTCACCAGTTGACTGGCCTCCAATGAAAAAATCTCCCATTTCAATCTGAAAAGGAAAACTTCCGGGTGAACTTTTTTTCCAGTAAATAATTTAACAGGAATTCCTGATCAAACTAATTTTATTTACTAACCTGCCAGTAACCTTTTTCAGTAACCGGAACATAAGTGTGTTTTCCTTTGAAATGCTTAGGGTCAACACCACCAAAAACTAATTCACCACCCTTTTTCGCATTAGGATCCCCATTGAGCCAAAAAGAGAACACCTTCTCACTGATAAGATTTTGTTCCACCATATTGTACCTGCCATTTTATGATAGACCAATAAATTGAAAGCACAGAAAATTTCCCAATCTATCACTCTAACTAACATGGATATCAGATACAAATGAAACAATAAAAGACTGGTTGAAACTTGAAACGTACCATACTGGCAAAGCTCTTGCAACTGAGATCTCCTGAAATCCAAGTCCAAGTATTCCATCAAACTTTCCCGCCAGAAATGAAAGACTTCCTTCTCGGGTAGCCTCAATGAAATCCTACAATTTATAGTATGATTTGTAAGTATTGCTGCAAACATGTCAAATTAGAAGTGGAAGCTCATAGAAAAAGTACTCACCTGATACTTGACAACAGCATTGCCAACTTTAACATTATCTTGACTGAAGAAACCAGATATTGATCCAGATCCGTAGCTTATTTTACATGATGTTCCTGATCAACGAGTAGAAACATGTAACTAAAACCTTACATTAAATGGCACATAAATATGCAGCATGTGCTATACAGTGGCGTATGCATCTCTACAGTATTGCTTTAATGACGACATTCTAGTATTACCGTTTTTGGCATATGTTTGGGATTTCTTTGACTTGTACCAACTATGGGTATAGCAAGCAAGCTGCAAAAGAAGAAAAGTCAATAGGATACTCTTATGAGTAAATAGCTTTGGAAACAAAAATTAACTTTTCAACTTACCGAAAAGTAACACTTGGATGATGGAACCCAAAGGTTGGAACTTCCGGTATCAAATATGACAGTAAAGGTCTGTGGAGGCGTGCCAATTGCAATCTCGCCATAATATTGAGCGTCCAAATAATTCTTCAAAGGTACTATAGCTTCATCGCTGGACTTACCAATATAATGATTGTGTGCACCAATCATTGGTCTTCCTGATCTTAGCTCTTCTCTTGCCTTTTTAGCAGCATTAATACTATGAAGATCTAGAGGTCTCTTCTGCAAACCGATTCTCAGCATTCCAAAGGAGAAAGAAGGAAGCAGCGAACACGTCAAAGCCCACAAACAGAACGCTAAAGCAAAATGCTTTTGCCCCATATTCACGGAAAATTTGTCTGAAAAGGTAATTAAAAGTAAGTTGAACTGAACACAGTCCTAATTTTACACGTAAAGCAACTAACCATGGATCAGTGAAGGAAATCACAAGTTAATTAAAACACCAGGGCTCTATTTGGATAAACAGCTTAATTCAATGTTTATAACACAATGAATGCTTATCGTATAAGTGTTTATGCATAAGATATTTCTACAACAATAGATAAAATAAAGTCAAATTGTTTTCATACAAGCTATCCTGGAGAGCTAATGGAAATAAACTAAAAACAACTTTAAACATGTCATAAGTTGTTTATATAAGCTTTCTGCCAAATAGTCTTACAAGTGTTTGTCAATAGATAAACATAAATAAATCAATACAAACATGCCTTAAGTCCTTGTAATCTATTTTTCACAAACCAGTCTCCCAGGTAAATATAGAATCAGATAGATAAAAACATGCCAATAAACACAATTTAAAAAAAATAATTGAATTCAGTTAATTTTAACAATTGCCAGGTTTGGTAAGAAAAAGCAAAAAAGTAGATGCTATTGCAAAGATCTTCATCACAAAGGTTTAGTGGGTTACAAGCATAGTTGTTTAAAGTTTATTAATTTATTTATCCTCTACACAAGCTAATTGAACTCTGGTTTAATCGATAAATAAAAAGGGGCTTAAAACTTCAAACAGATCCCTAATAGTAATACCCATATGTGAATAATAGGAACGAACATATTAATCAAAATAAAAATAAAAAAGAGACAAACAAAATAATATTTAGAAGGATAATAACTGAGCTGAGAGACATAAAGAAATTAATAAAAGAATGTTAAAATCCAATGGAAATCTAAAGTCAACTGGATTCAATCCAGCATGTTTTCCCAAGATCGACAGTAGAAAATCCAAAACAGAAAGAAACAAAGTATAGTAAAAATTAGTAGAAGAAAATGATTTGAGTTATTTAAATAAAATCAAACCTTAGAGAAAGTGATATAGGTGATGAGAAGAAGGCCCCAAAAGGTGAGATGAAGAAAAGTGAGTTAAGAGTATGAATTATTTATATAGACACACAAATTCACAAGTTGGATTGGAAAGTCATCTCATCTACAACAACTACTAAAATAATGGATGCTGTTGGTGTCCATCACAAGTCATATAAACTTCTTTTGTCTCTAGCTACCAAATTTATTACTCCATAATGTTAAGAAAAATGTTTCCATTCAAACAAATTGTCTTATTTTTATATATTTATCTTTATAATTGTACCCCATTGACAATTAAAAAAGTTTGTTTCAGGTTTTTTTTATTATAAATATTTTTTTTTTAAATTACATCATATTGTCTTGCATTAACAAAAAAAATATAAAAAAATCCTGTTTTTTAAATCTTATATCATATAAAAACAAATTTATATACAATAAATAAGAGGGAGGTTGCATTCTGCGGATGGAACCATGTAGTGGTTTAAAATTTTTTTTCCTTCATTTTAGTAATTGAAAAAGTGTTTATTTAATAAATTAAAAATAATTATAATATTTAAAAATATATCTATTAAATTGAAAAAAAAATTGGTTGACTAAATATGTCTAAATAAATAAAGTATTATATTACTTTAACAACTCCTTATTATTTTTTAATAAATTTAAATTATTTTAACTGTCTCTTAATTTACAGATAAATTAACAACATAATTATATTTTATTCACAATTTTCTCTTATTTTTTCTGAATCTAATAAATAAAAATTAATAAAAATAAAATAAATTATAAAATAAATTATATTATAAATTTTAAAGTAAATATATTAAAATAGACAAACGATACTGACACATCTATTCAAAAATTGATATTTATTTTAAAATTTAATTTAATTTTTGAAAAAAATGGATATTTCTATTAAAAAAAATCTTGCTACGTGCAAATCTTTTTACATTTTCATCCCTCAAAAAGAAAATGTCTGTTTCACAAACGAAGGTGATGCTACGCTCCTCAGTTTACTGACTTGTATTGTTCGTTAAAATTAACTTGCACGGACTGTAAAAGTAAAAATATTTTTCTTCATTCTTGTATGGCCACGACTCTTCAATTCTCGTCTAATAATGTCAATATATTATCTTTGTAGAATCATTTGTCTCTCTTTTTTTTTAACGTCAGATTCATTGTCTTCTTACGTATTCTTATGACAAAAAATAATAATTAATGTCTTCTTCGAACGGTAATAGATTAAATTAAATAGTGTACTATTAATTGAAAAATGAAAAATACTTACTACGTGTATTATTTCCTCGTGTAGCTCTTTTTATGGTGATCGCTAAATTAGATTACATTTTAATTATCTATTACAAAATAAATATTGAATCTCTCTTCCCCATATATTTTTTTTAGTTCGAAGTAAAAAAATCATAAAGTGTTTTTCTCTTTTTAAATGGATTAATGTGTTTTCTTTGAAAAGTGATGTTATCAGGGTTAGCCTAAAGCTCAATCTACTAAGTGAAGGACTTTAGATCTCTCTAAAAAAATTATTGTTTTAAAGTATATTTAGAATTAAAAAAATTTACAATTAATAAAAAGCATTGTAAGTATTAAATAATACATCAATTGATATTTAATTACAATATTTTACCTTTCATAAAGTAAAAAAGAATATATTTAAATAAATTTATTATTATTTTTGTTAAAAAGGTCATTGTTTTTTATCAAGTTATTTATTTAAATTTCACGCTATGCCTAAAAAAATGTTGGACCAGCGAATTCTATATGTCATTGCTCATTAGATATTCAAACTCATCGACTCTAAATTCCAGTAAAAAAAATACTCGAATAGTGTTTGGTTTTTTTCCTTTCTTTTCTCTTTAATACGGAAAGTTAAGTTAAATAATTTTTTGATTGAAAATGTCTTGATTAAAAAGAGTTTATCTCTTATGTAAAAATTAAAATAAATATAAATTATAATAGGAGACCTTTTACAAATTTTTTAGGAGACCTTTTACAAATTTTTTATATGAATTTTTTAGTTTTTAAATTTAAATTTGGTTCTATTATATTTCAAAAAGATAAATTTTAATTTTAGTAGTTTTTTAATGATTGAATGAAATGTTCAATTCAAAATCAAGTGCATAACAGCAATTATGTGCATTGAATTTACCTATAAGTAGGCCATTGTGAATCATTTGTGTCAATCATATAAGAAACTTTTAATTTATATACTTTTAATTTACAATTTTTTTGACCCTTTTATGTTGAATACCATGATTTGATGTTGTTGTTGAATACCATGTTCTTCATTTGAATTTTAAGATTGTTAATTTTTTAGGACTTGCATCATCCATTTTCAGTTAATTTTTCCAAATGGATAGAGAATGGATGTGTGATCCATCCAAAAAAAGTGAAGAATATATTCGAGGAGTTAATGAATTTCTTGAATTTGCTTTTCAAAATTCACAAATCAATGGAAAAATAATGTGCCCTTGTACAAAATGTGCCAATTGCCACTCTTATTCTCGCGTATGTGTTTATGAACACTTAACAGATCCACATCGTGGATTTCTTAGAGGCTATAGACAATGGATATATCATGGTGAAAAACCTAGAACTTCAAGTAGCGCTACTAAACAAAATGTAGAAATGGAGCATGACATGGATGGATTAGTTCATGATGTATTTGGAGTTCATTCTACAGAAGAGCCAATTTGTGGTGAAGGTGAAAGGATTCCCGAAGTTAGAGAAAACTCTAAATTTTACGAATTTGTAAAGGAGAATGAGCAAATGCTTTACCCCAACTGTAAGAAGTATAGCAAGCTATCATTTATGGTACATTTGTATCATTTAAAGTGTCTTCATGGGTGGAGTGACAAGTCATTCTCCATGTTGCTTGATTTACTAAGAGATGCTTTACCAGAAGAAAATGTTTTGCCAAAGTCATATTATGAAACTAAAAAGATTGTTTCAGGATTAGGTTTGGGGTATGAGAAGATCCATGCTTGTCCCAATGATTGCATATTATATTGGGATAAATATGCCAAATATGAAGTATGTCCAAAGTGTAGTACGTCAAGGTGGAAAACAACAAATGAAGACGTACAAGGTAATGGAATAGAGACTTCTGATAGGCGAAAGAAGATACCAACAAAGATCCTTCGATGGTTTCCATTGAAACCAAGGTTGCAAAGGTTATACATGTCCTCCAAAGTTGCAGAATCAATGAGATGGCACCATGAGAGTAGATTGAATGATGGTTCTCTTAGGCATCCAGCTGATTCCCTTGCTTGGAAGAATTTTGACGCTCGATATCCAACATTTTCGTTAGATCCTCGTAATGTTCGATTAGGAGTGGCTTCAGATGGTTTCAATCCTTTCAAGACTATGAGTATTACTCATAGCACTTGGCCTGTCATTCTAATTCCTTACAATCTTCCTCCTTGGATGTGCATGAAACAACCATACTTCATGTTATCACTATTAATTCCGGGTCCAAAAGGTCCTGGAAATAACATTGACATTTATCTGCAACCTTTAGTACAAGAGTTGCAAGAGTTATGGGATGATGGAATTGAAACATTTGATGCCTATAAGAAAGAGACATTTCAACTTCGTGCAGCTATGATGTGGACTATTAATGACTTTCCAGCATATGCTAACTTGTCTGGATGGAGTACTAAAGGTCAATATGCATGTCCATGTTGTGGTATTGAAACTACCTCGCAGTGGTTACGTCATGGTAAAAAATTTTGCTACATGGGTCATCGTCGTTGGTTATCTCCCAAACATAAGTGGAGATTGAATAGTAGGGATTTTGATGGAACACGAGAGCTAAGGATCCCTCCTAAAAGACTTGATGGGACTGATATTTTAAGACAAATAGATGAATGTAGAGAAAAAGGTCTAGCAAATGGAGCACAACCTTGGAAAAAGAAGAGCATTTTCTTCACATTGCCTTATTGGCAATATAATGTATTGCGTCATAATCTTGATGTGATGCACATTGAAAAGAACGTATGTGACAACATTATTGGTACATTGTTAAACCAAGAGGGAAAATCCAAAGATAATTATAAGGCACGAGCTGATCTTGTAGATATGGGCATAAGAAGTATGCTCCATCCTCAACCAAGTCCTAATATAACTACAACGCGTTTGCCTAGAGCATGCTATCAAATGACTAACAAAGAAAAGGAATCTTTCCTAAGCATTCTCAAGAATGTAAAAACTCCAGATGAATGTTCATCAAACATCCCACGTTGTGTGCATGTCAAGCAACACAAGATGTTTGGATTGAAAAGTTACGATTGTCATGTTTTGATGCAAGAGCTTCTTCCAGTAGCATTACGGGGTTCATTGCCAGATAAAGTCACTTCAGTGTTAGTTGATCTTTGCAATTTCTTCAAGCAAATTTGTTCTAAGGTACTTAATGTGGAATTTCTATCACAATTGGAGTCTCAAATAGTTATCACACTTTGTCAGTTGGAAACAATTTTTCCTCCTTCATTTTTTACTGTTATGATGCATTTGGTAATTCATTTGGCACACGAAGCCCAAGTTGCTGGACCGGTACAATATCGATGGATGTATCCGATTGAGAGGTATGTATGTTTATAAAAATTGGTTTAATTAAAAGTGTTAAACAAGTTTTTTTGGATGTTGAGAACATAAATATTTTAAATTTTCTTCACTTTCAGGTTTCTTCTTACTCTTAAGTCCTTTGTACGTAATAGAGCCCATCCAGAAGGATCAATTGCAGAGGGATTTTTGGCCAATGAATGTTTGACGTTTTGTTCGCAATATCTATCTGGGGTAGAAACTAGGTTCAATAGACCTAACAGAAATGACGATGAAGTCTCTGGAAGGCCATTAGGGATAAAGAAACAACAAAAGTTACGATTAGGGAAGAGGAAGAAAGTGAGTAGAACTAAACTTGACAAGAAAGAGTTAGCACAGGCACATAGATATGTGCTTTCTAATTGTGATGCAGTTGCTCCATTTATAGAGTAAGTCACATATCATATTTCAATTTTATACAATTGAAATTTTTATTACATTTTATTTTAACTCTATTACTGTTACTTTTAGAGAACACATTTTACATCTTAAGAGACAGTGTCGACCACGACGATTGACACAAGTTGAAATTGACAAGCAACATGGTCAAAAATTTATTGAGTGGTTTAAACTCAGGGTGAGCATATAATAATTTAATTATTTAAATTTTACTGATTGTTTTTATATATAAACTTACTATATTTCATGAAATATTTTAGATCCAGCGTATGGATGAACAAAAGAGCTCAGAAGTTACTCATGAACTTAGATGGTTATCCCGTGGACCATCTGAGGTAGTAAGAAGATACACAGGTTATGCGATTAATGGTTTTAGATTCCACACAAAGAAGAGAGAGAGATTTTTGAAAACACAAAATAGTGGAGTTGTTGTAAAGACAAAGACCTCAAAAGATGAAATTAATTACTATGGGGCAATAACTGATACACTGCTGTTGGATTATTCTGGAAAGTACAAGTTTGTGTTATTTAAATGTGATTGAGTTGATATTAATAAAGGTATCAAGAAAGATAAGTTTGGCATGACGCTTGTCAATTTCAAATTTTTAAAACATACTGGGAAAAATATTTGTGATGACCCATTTGTGTTTGCATCACAAGCTAAAAAGGTGTTTTATATATATGATGAGAGAAACAAGGATTGGCTTGTTGTTCTCAATGCAAAAGTTAGAGATATCTATGATATGGGTGATGAGGAATCTAATGAAATTGAAGAAATTCATGGGCAACTAATGGGCGATACAAGTGAAGCTACTCAAAATGTTAATGATTTGGTTAGGCTTCAAGTTGAAGACGATAATGATTTTTTTGAAGTTGTTGATGTTGATAATATGGATGATGATGAAGATAATGAAGATGATGAGGAAGACGAATGAAGTGTGTTCTAATTGTGCATGATTTTATACATTATGTTTTTATTATACTTTTAGATTTGTCTATGTTTTTTGACTTTTGTCCAAGTTACTCATTTATAATTTTGTGTTAGAGAAGCAATGGCTCGAAGAAGAAAGTTAAATATTCGACATCGAGCAAGTGATAATGAAGGAATTCAGTCTACTTCTAATAATACAAACTCAACCAATGTAGAAGGAAGTAATGTTGCAGAAACTCGTTCTAGTCCTTGTCATGCAGAAGGTGTCATACGTGAGTCTGTAGAATCTCACTCAATTCCCTCTGATATAGAAGTTGAAGAAGAACAAATTGAAAAAGGTATTAATTATATATTCTTTGTTTTGAAGTTTTATTTATATTATTTTTATTATGACTTATATGCACACATAATGTTATTGTCCTTTTGTTTTGTTTGTAGAAGTAGAGCCTAAACGGGCTAGAGGTCCTACAAAAATGTTAGATGTATGGGAAATGGAACATGGTGATTTAATAATCGTTAATTTGGACAAATATGGTCGACCCATTGGTGAGGAAGGGACAACTCTAACTCGTTTCATTGGTAGCGTAGCTAGAAGGTATCAATATGCTCCTATCAACTACAAGTCATGGAAAGTTATGCCAAATGATTACAAAGAAGAAATGTTGAAATTAATAGAGGTATTATGATTATTCATTTAACTAATATAACATTTTTTTAAGAAGTCAATTGAGATGTACAATTAACATGTTTTTTAGTTTTTGTGCTCTAACATGTTTGATGTACAATGATGATGTTAGGAATATTTGATGGATTAACAATTTATAATCATACTTATAGTTTAAGAATATAGATGTTTAGCACACTCAAACTACATCATAACATGTTGATAACTGTAAGAATACATTTAACTAATATAACATGTTTCTTTAACATCTCTTATTGTGTAGAGTAAATTTGAGTTTGTTCCTCCAATAAATGACTTAACAAGAGAAATGTTAAAATCTGAGCTGAATGAGAAATGGAGGCAATGGAAGGGTGATCTAAAGTCAATGGCATATGACCCTACTAAAACAGAAGAAGAAGTTGCATCTCTTGTACCAGATGATAGGGTTGACCCAAATCAATATCGTGGTTTGGTTCATCATTGGTTTTCTGATGAAGGACAAGTAAGTCGTATATATTATGAGTAATATATTAAAGAGTTTATTATTAAGACTAATATTTTATTTCAATTGCAGAAAATAAGTAAAATTAATAGGCAAAATCGTGCTAAATTTGAAGATGTTCATTGTATGGGTTCAAAAAGTCTCCCAAAGTTTATTGATGAGAAGGTTTATTTCTATTTCTATTTTTATGGCTGTAATTTAAATTAAAAATGAAATGCATTTAACTTATTTATTTGGTTGTAGATAAAAAAGGGAAAAGGAGTGTTGCCTGGACGTAAAGAGATTTACATTGATACCCGTACTCGTAAAGATGGAACAATTGTCAATGAAAAGGCTGCAAAATTGATTGTAAGTTTTGATAATAATTAAACGGTACCAATATATAAAATGTGTATAAATTAAGTTTGACAAAGTGCTGAATTTTATTTTCAAATGTATGATGATTGTATTGGATTTTTACTTGACCATTTAGGAGATTTTGTATTTGTTAGCCTATATGCAATGTTGAAGTTTTTTAATTGGATCTTATTGTAGTACTACATGCTTTGAATGTCAATTTCAATTTGGTATTTTCAATCATTAATAATTTTTATTTTATTTTTTAGGAAGAACTAAAAAAACATAATAATGAGGCTGGAACTTCTCAATCAACCCAAGACACACAAGGTTCTATGTCTTGGAAGGATGACATATTTTATCAAGTACAAGGACCTGATAAAAACGGACGTGTGCGATGTATGGGCAAGATTCCTCATTCTAAAAAATCGAAGGTTTGTGCATCTGAAAATGAAGAGTTGCGCGAAAGAGTTAAGAATATGGAAAACTTGTTAGCAAATGTGATGACTTTAATTCAAAATCGATTTTCTGGAGCAGATGTTAATGATATAATACAAGCTGCAAGACAGGTATATCATAAGTTATTAATCTTATCCAACTAACTTCATAAGTTCCATAATCGTATTTTTCATAAGTAATATTTTCTATTTTTTGTGATAGGTTCCTGATGCTACTAGTGCTCAAAACCATTTGAATTCACTTAGTCCAAACAACAACGAAAATAATGAAAATGGTAATTAGATAGTATTAGTTAATTTTAATTAAAATCATTAACATTTTCTCTATTTTATTAGTAATATTTTTATGTGGAATCGTGTATTTATTCATTTGTTATTTTATTGATTGTAGGTGAAGATTAAAAGCTAATTTGTTGTTGAAGATGGAATATTGGCAATTTAGTGGACTCTATTTCTTAATATTTTTTGAGATTGTTATGTATGACACAAGATGTCTATTTTAAATGTCTATTTTTTGAGGTTAAGGGTTTTGTTTTATCGTTGTAAGACTTTTATATTAATTTTTAATATATACAATGAACACCTTTTATTTTATTTTGAGTCTTAGATATATATATTTCATTGTATATTTATATTTGGTTAATTTTATAAAATAAATTTTAAATTATTATATAATTTTTGTTGATAACAAAAAATTAATATTTATAATGAATTAATTACTCTTAAAACCTATACCAACAGAAAAAAGTTGTCACTTAAATGTATAGCAACAGAATCAAAACCGTAGGTATAAGTTGTATAAATTATGGCTAAAGTATATACCAACAATGAAATATCCGTAGGTAAAATCAAATGTTTACCGCAACGAAAAAAATTATGTCACTATACCCTGTAGCCACGGCGAAAATCCGTAGGCATTGGGCGATTATATACCACGAAAAAAAACCCCATCGGTATAGGTAAATTTGCCTATCCCTACGGTTTTTATACGTTTACCTACAGATTTTCACTGTCGCTAAACGTTCATTTTCTTGTAGTGTTAAACATAACGTTTTATTATTTAACTCAATTTTTGAGAGGAGCTTTTATCTATATTTTAAATTCAAAGTTATCGCTTTTTAAATATTTAATTAATTCAATTCAAAAAAAAAATATCATTCATATTAGTTATTTCTAGAAAAATCTATATCTTTTTATTATTTTATCAAACAACTTTTAATTTAAATATATCCTTTTAGTTAGATAATAGCAACAATTACCAAACAACTTTAGCTTTATAAAATCTTATTTTTAGCTTTAATTTTAAAATAGCTTTTAAGGTCGGTAAAATATAGATCAACTTGTCTCTAAATACTTATGAAAAATGATATTTTTTAGGTGAATTAAACTATGAGTTAATAATTAAATGTTTATTTACTCATTCACAATTTCATATTGAGACTACTATAGAATAAATATAAGACACTTTTATTATTTCCTACTTCTTAAGATTTGAATGAACTGAGAGATAATCCTCACATGATATATGACGACATGCATTTTATGATTTTAAATCAGGACACTTAGTTTATATTTAAACTCACTTCATCGAAGTTTTATCTTTAATTCATATCGCATCTTGCATATTTATAAAGTCAAATAAATTTATTGAGACAAGCTCATGCGTCGATGCCTAGCTCTTAGAGGCTATGAAATGGTTATACTCTTGTTTTGTTAGAAGTTATACCTATTAGTATTAGTTTAATTATCGAAATATACTTGAGGGAAGCATATCTCCCATAGTCATGCCTTAGTTTGTTTTCATTGTTTCCTCTTAAAAGAATAGGTATACCAAAATTAACTCTTATCACGATTTTTAAAAGTAGCTTTAGTGTTTCGTTTCCCGACACATAAAGGTATTGTCTTCTTAAATATTTGTAAACATTGAAAATGCACAATTTTAATTGATTAAATCATTTTTCTATAAAAAAAATTAATTAAATCATTTGACCAATTTTTTTTTAAAAAATATTATTACACCAGCGCAACATGTAGTCGATATTTACTCTCTGTTGTTTGATGGAAGAATGCATTCATTAAGCAACTAAATTGCTTGTAATGGAAATAAAATAAAAAGAATCCTCAAATTAAATAAGAGTATAAGACACTAACACAAATATAACTAAGGATAAAAAACACCATTAGCCGATTTTTTCACATGCTCAACAAGAAAAAATAATAATAATAAATTACTAGTGTGACGACAATTATTCACCACTATTTTTAAGTAGGACATATAATTAGAGTTGGTCTTTATATTTGGAACAAGAGAGAGAAATGGAAAACTTAGGGAAAGGAAAGATAACCCACAAATATAAATGTTTTTTCTATTGTTTGATGAGGAAAAAAAGAATGTGGGGCTCACAAAAATCCAATCTTTTAGAAAAAAAAATTGAATATGAGAGAAAAAGTGCAAAAAGACTAAATAATTTTTTTTCTTCCAATTTTGCCCTTTTATTTAAATTTTTTAAACATTTGTATCATTGTAGAATTTTATTTATTTATTAATTTTCTACTCAACCAAACAAGATAAGAGAAAATATAAACTTTTCTTTCATTCTGCTTTATCTTAAATTAATTAACTAACATATTATCACAGTTTCTACTCTTTTTATTTCTTTCTACTTTTTTTCTTTTACTTTTATTTCCTCTCACTTTCTTATATAAACAAAACATGGCATTAAAACACTTACAACATTAGAAATCCCCAACTGATCATCAATTAGAAAGTTATAGGAAGTGGCTGGCTCAAGAGTTGGAGGTCAAGTTTTGTCATACTACCTAAGAGTATGTATAGTGTTCCGTGAATTTGCAAATTGGAGTTAGTTGGTCAAGCATGTTAAGAGAGACTCTACAAGGCATAGAGGTTTTGCTTTGCTGGTTCACAAAAACAGGGGTTTCTTTTGCAATGATGTTCTTGGGTCTTAACTCTTAGCCCCATTTTAATTAAAATAATAATAATATAACAACTTGTTACTTCTTTTCTTTTTTATAGAACAACTTGTTCTTTTCTGCACAACTTGTTATTTTTTACACAAATAACAATAACAACTTGTTAGACGAGTAATATGCTTATTCACCAAAGACTAATGCGATATATGTCAGACATGTACCCCTACAAAAGTAAGACATAGTTGTTATCTTTTTTTTGTTTTTGTGACATCAAGACATAGTAGTTATCAGAGGTAGATTTGGCTACTAAAAAAAAAGATGTTACTTCAATAATACATAGGAATTTATAATATATATATTTAATAAGGTGTATGAGTTGAAGTGAATTATAAAAAGAAATATTGATTTTGGTAAAATGTAAATTGAATGGTATTGGAGGTGAGTAGTATTAGTATGTGGTTATCCCAATTTCCTAATCTGTAGCCTTTACAATTCCACTGAGTGAAGGAAAGCACGCACTAATTTATCTCTCTCTAAAAAACTCATCCTCATCCCTTTTACTTGAGATCTCTCTCTTCTCTTTTATGTTCTTCCCTTTCTCATCAACAATTCTCAATTATCAATCCTCATAATCACCACCGTTAATTTATTCATTCATTCAATGGCTTCCAACAACAATCACCGTTCAATCCCTGACCTCAACGGAACTTCCCACTCTCACCCCACACCTAAAAAACCTAAACTCTCTTCTTCCTCATTCATCACTCCTTCCGAGATTCAATCCGAATTCTCCCACCACGACACCGCCGTCGCTCGCATTAACAACGGCAGTTTCGGTTCCTGTCCTTCCTCCATCATCTCCGCTCAACACAATTGGCAACTCAAATACCTCCGTCAACCCGATCACTTCTACTTCAACCATCTCAAACCTGCAATCCTCCATTCCCGTTCCATCATCAAAAACCTAGTTAACGCCAATCACATCGATGAAATCTCTATCGTCGATAACGCCACCACCGCCGCTTCCATCGTTCTTCAACACACCGCTTGGTGTTTCCGTGAAGGAACGTTTCAGAAAGATGACGTCGTTATCATGCTTCATTACGCTTACGGCTCCGTTAAAAAATCGATGGAGGCTTACGTCACTCGAGCCGGTGGTAGAGTAATTGAAGTTCCTCTTCCTTTTCCGGTGAGTTCTAACGATGAAATTATTACTGAATTTAGAAAAGCTTTAGAAAAAGGAAAATCTGAAGGTAAAAAAGTTAGGCTTGCGGTTATTGATCATGTTACTTCAATGCCTTGTGTTGTTATTCCTGTTAAGGAATTGATTCAAATTTGTAGAGAGGAAGGTGTTGAAAAAGTTTTTGTGGATGCTGCTCATGCAATTGGTTGTACTGATGTTGATATGCAAGAGATTGGTGCTGATTTTTACACTAGTAATTTGCATAAGTGGTTTTTTTGTCCGCCTTCGATTGCGTTTTTGTACAATAGAAAAAACCCTAAAAATGATGCTGGTGGTAGTGGTGATTTGCATCATCCTGTGGTTTCTCATGAGTATGGAAATGGATTGGCTGTGGAAAGTGCTTGGATTGGAACAAGGGACTATAGTGCTCAATTGGTGGTTCCTAATGTTTTGGAATTTGTGAATAGATTTGAAGGCGGTATTGAAGGGATTAAGAAGAGGAATCATGAAGCTGTTGTTGAGATGGGAGACATGTTGGTTAAAGCTTGGGGAACTCATCTTGGGAGTCCTTCCAATATGTGTGCTAGTATGGTTATGGTTGGTTTGCCTACTAGTTTAGGGGTTAAGAGTGATTCTGATGCACTTAAGTTAAGGACACATTTGAGGGATGTTTTTGGAGTTGAAGTTCCTATATATTATAGACCACCTAGAGATGGGGAAGTTGAGCCTGTAACAGGGTATGCTAGGATTTCTCATCAGGTTTACAATAAAGTTGAAGACTATTACAAGTTTAGGGATGCTGTTAACCAACTTGTGGATAACGGGTTTGCTTGTACTCTTCTTTCAAATTGAAGAGGTTAGCTCACATTCCCTTTTGACATTATTTATCAATTTTGCAATCATTGGTTTGATTGCTTGATAGGAAGTTTGTTTGCATTAACAAATGACCATGGTGAGGCTGGTGATTGTGCCCTAATCGGGTGCCAAGCCCCCTTAAAATGTTATTTTGAATACAGTTTCAAGCACTAAATGTTGCTACCTTTCTCACATGTCATTTTACATGTCTAAAAGTTTTATTTTCTACAATATTGCGGCATCAATGTATACGATTAGGTCAAACTACATTTGAAGTTAAAGATTAAACAGCAGTTACGGCTTTATTTCATTTGAAGTTATTTGTGAAAGATGGCAGATTATTAATGATTCGAATTTGGATTATATAAGCTGTATTAATTACGGTCATTTAGTGTTGTTAAATTTTTATAACAGAAATGCAGTGTATCACGAACTTAGCATGAGCGACATGGCAAATTTAATATCAATCTTTTTAATTCAGTAATGTCCCATGTATGGTTAGCCAGAGCTTCTTATTGGCCGTTTTCCAACACATTCGTGAGATTTTTTGTCGTAAGAAACAATGTTGCTCTATTTATAATGATGTTTGCCGTGAACTCGTCATCATGCCGTTTTGTTGTTCTCTTGGCTTGTGATCACTTGTGTCTTTTCTTAGCAAACTGATAACTAATTATTCTGTTCTAGGCCTGTCTAGTGAAACCAATACTTGGCAGGGAAACAAATATAATTAAGCATAGGGTAAATTGTCATTTCCTTCATAAACAAAACCATCATTGAAAGTAGCTACTCTGTTCTCATATTTCTTCTAACCATGGGAAGGAACAAAAAAAATGCTTGTTCTTGGTACCACTAGTAAACTTATATAGTTGAAGCTTTCATACATCATTTGAGTATAATAGAGGCTTCCAATTCTATTGAAATTGTTAAGAATCCATTTAGTAAATTTTGGTTTAATTATTTTGTTTTTATTCGTCTATTTGTGTTATAATTGTTTTTTCACTCTTACTAGAGCGATATTTTCTGTTTATTCGCAGTTGAGAAGTTTCAATATCTTCTTTCTGATGAATAAAATGTGATTGCTCGATTGCTTGCAAGCTTGGGTAGTTGTGATGGTTTCGGTACCATGGACTGCAGGTTTTGCCGGTAAACTACAGCAATTGCTCATATTAGCTTTGCTGAGTAGAATTCCCCCGTAGTGAGTAACTTCAATATTGAGATCTATGGATTTATCCTTGTAAATATAATTGTGATTCTCATGCAATCTAATTATCTTAACCGCCTAATGCCAACTGCTTCTTCAGGTTTATATCAAATTCTACCATAAACTTGAGGTCTATATCAAATTCTACCATAAACTTGATGTTTGGCAATGATATATTTAATAAGAGTTAGAAAATTTGATATTTTTAAATGCTTTTCAAAATTTTATTGGTTGATATCTAGAATTTATTTTTTTTTCTTTTAAAAAATTTGTGAAAATTAAAATAATTCTAGTTTTATTTCAACAAGCTATTCATAAATAGTTCATGAATGACCCCATAAGTATTTGATCTGTTTAATTGTAGATTTATACATTAATATTAGTATAGTTTTTATCGTTCTATAATGTGCCGCTAAATAGAATTAACAGGTGAATCTTATTACCAACGACGAACAACTCGATTTTTAAGAACATCTTCAACGGTAGTCAAATAAGTTTGTGCGCCAGCGTGGAGTTATGCCAAACTGTCATTATGGTTTCTTCACATAATTTAATAATAATAAAATTATAACAGTTATTTTTTTTATTAATTTATTAATAACAATAAATTTATAATCGTTAGTGGATTTTATTTAATAAATTTATGTTGAGTTGAAGTAAAAATTGAATGAGTTAATTCAAGATAATGTGGTATATTTAATGAATTTATATTGAGTTTACCGTTAGAGATGTTCTAAATAACTGAATAGTCATTTAACTGTTTTTGTTATTTGTTATTTGTTTAACTGTTTCTGTTATTTGTTGCCTTACCAGAACAGAAGTAGAATGGTATCTGTATTTAGAGCTGTTAATTTTGGCATACCTCAAAGGGCCGACGGAAGATGCAGTATTTTAGGATTGATTGAATCACATGCCCAAAAAAGACTCAGATATTTTGGCTCATCTCTATTGATAGGCCCAAAAAAATTATTATATCAAAGCTAAAATTGTATTATCTCGGTTCCACAATAAAAGATATATTTGCAAAAGAAGTTGTTTTAAAATGAAAGTATTAAACTTTTTTCTTATAATTAGTATCTAATATTAA
Organism: Cicer arietinum; assembly: GCF_000331145.2. Lineage (NCBI taxonomy): Eukaryota > Viridiplantae > Streptophyta > Magnoliopsida > Fabales > Fabaceae > Cicer > Cicer arietinum. The sequence goes on from NC_021162.2 coordinate 74,194,816, forward strand.
ATACTTCACTTTTAAAATCTATTTGGTGAATAAATTAATAGATATTATATGATATAAACTATTATGTTTCGATTTAATTATGTGTTAGTTGAATAACTATGATATGATAGTTGATCTTTAACATCATCGATTAAAATGCCTCTCTAGTTAAGATTAAAAAAACAAAAAATGCATCTTTAGTAATTATATTATGTCTCAATTTAACGTTATGGTTTTCCATCATTTTTATTAATACTTAATATATATTATAAAGCCACATATAAGATAAAATAAAAATACTTTGATAAAAAACCGAAAAGATATAGCCGTTTATGATTGGTTGCTTTTAACTTACGCCTTTTGTGATATTCGTGGAAGACCAAAGTTAACGTTGGTTTTCTCTATAAGATATTTACATGTATCGTTTTTTGTATTTTGTAATTGATTTCATTTGTACTAAACAGCATTATCTTAAAATGTTTTTTATTTATGATTAATGAGGAGCTGTTCACTCTCGGAGCATGACATGATCCCCAATTGTTTCTACTTTTTATTTTTTATTTTTTTTATAATTGTTATTTTTAAGTTATTTACCCATACCAACAAAATAAATAAATTCTGTTCCTTTTCATAAAATTATTTGTTTTTTGCCTATAATATTTTTCACTATTTATTATCACATTTCACCTTTTCTCTCTCTATACAATATATAGTTAAGAATAATTTTTTCAAACCAATAATTAATATTATTTTGAACTTTATAAATAACAAATAAAAAATAGTACCACTTTGAATCTAGTTTAGTATTAATTTGAATCAATCAATTTAATGACTCCTACCTATCAATAGACATATAATCCTACTAGCACACAACTCTAATTACAATTACATAAAATAATACGCAGTCCAAATTAATATTAATCTATTTATGGAAGAAAAAACCAGATTCATATGGAATACTAGAATTCATCAACCATTGGTCAGCTTGAATAAACTCAGCAGCTGTATAACTCATCATTTCATCATTTCTCTGATCTATAGAAACTGTTCTATAACTCTCCCAATGAACCCTCTTATCATTTCTTGCACCAGGTCCTCTGTTATTATACTCACGAAATGTTGCTGTATCAATTCCATAATTATCACTCCATTTACACCAACCTCTTGGACGTATAACATCACCAAGAAACGATTCCATTATGATTGTTCTTGAATATTCACTACGTGGAATTCCCAAACAAGTTGACCCAACAAGATTATCATCATTTTCTTCACCTTCTGATGATGCTATTATAGTGCAGTTTTGAATCACAAGTCCTGTTCTTTCATATTTATCTAACCTTGATTGAACACTCACCACATTTTTCCTTAAAACTATGTTAGATGTGTTTTGAGGTGTTATAATGATTTTTGAGTTTTGAATTAGAGTTGTTGAGTCTCCTTTGATTATGTCTACGCTACCGCGAATTTCGCAGTCTCGATAGAATTGGCGTTGTGCTATGGCGTATAAGGTTCCTTCTCCACCTTCAATTTTGCAGTTGAAGAATGCTGCATGATCAGAAAGTACACTCAATGCTGGTGCTCCTGGTATATCAGTTGGAGCAATGAAACCCATGTCTTTGCAGGTGAATCCTTTCCCCTTTACAACTGCATTTCATAAGAGTCAAAATCAAAATTAAATGATCACTTGCTTGTAAAAGAAATTTTGGCTGATCTTAATAATTTTTTTAAAATGATTAATTTTAGTGTTAAGAATAGTTAAGTTAATTACCAAAAGTAGCTGAATGAAAGGGTGTTGTGACCATGGTGATGTGTCTTGTGTTGATTCCAATGACAATGGTATTCATAGGTCCATCACCATACATTAACACTTGATCTAACTTCTTAGGTACCACAACTCTCTCCTCATATTTACCTTTCTTCACATAAATAACACATGAACTATTTTTATTCTTTGCACATTCATTTAGTGACTCAGTTATGGTTCTGAAATTACCACTTCCATCTTGAGCTACAACTATTCTTGTCTCCTCAACTTCCATAAATTTGTGCTCAGCTCTTGGAATCCATTTTTTACCCCCTTCGAGTAGTCGACCTTCCATGTTCGGCCTCTCGAGGAAATTATCAACAATGGCTAGTGTAATCTTTGTAAGTAGAATTGGCAATTTCAATGAATATCCCAAAAGGTCATAGCTATTTGTTCTCACCAATTCAATTGTACAAGTTTGTTGATATGAAATTATAGCACTTAAACTATTGACAACATCATCAGGGTTTATAGTGCATACCTCATCTTTAATAGAGGAATTTGCCACCATATATAAATATTCTAGTTCTTCTTTTCCCATATTCAACAATTCTAAACAATCTTTATAAGATTGTACCTGCAAAGGTGTTAGGATCCTTTCAAGATAAGGTTTAGGAATGTTAACCACTGATAATTCTTCAAGGGTTGCATTAATAGAAGCTTTAACATAATTCAAAACTGTGGCTCTTTCACCTACGTGTTTTAAGACATGAAGACAACTTTCTGGTGCCTCTGTTTTTTCACAAATAGAATTAATGGTCTTCAAATTCGCTTCGTTTTCTGAACCACCGTTTATGTTGCCAACAATAGCAATGGTCACCAATCCAATAAGTAACATGGAGACACCCATGATTACTATGTTTGAGACCAATTCCTCATTCTCTTTTGAATCATCATCCATTTCATTATGAGTGCTTGCAAGATCACGATACTGCATTTTCAAATCAACGTACGTGATTTTTCAAAAAGAAGAAATCAACGTACGTGATTTAATTTATTATACTTAATAATGCATGCTTAACATCTCTTGTTTTATGAGGATGATATAGCAATATGATGATCCTGCTACTATTTGTTGAATGATGAAAATGATGATGGGTTTGTTTTCCTTATCATGAACAGAATTTTGGTGCCTTGGTGGTCTTCGCTAGCTGAACTGAGAGCAACTATTTTTACAAAAAATGAGTTAAGAATAGAAAAATGTTATCTTAGTTGGAATTTCTCAACACGGTTATCTAAGACTTAGACCACCACGTATCAAATCTGTTGTCCTACTTGGCTTAAAACGATTTTTATACGCGTCATAATTTACAAATTACAGAATAATATCTTAAAGACACGTCAAATATCCAACTATGATTCAGGTAAATATTGCAACAAGCATTTCTCTCAAAAAACATATTGCAACATATAAAATTGATTAATAAAAAAACAGTTCTGTATTGGTTTTAGGCATACTAATATTAAAAATATTAAAAGAATTAGTGATTTCTTGAATAATTCTTTCCAACAATAATAAAAATGTGCAGCCCTGCATACTAGATGATCATCATATAAAAGAATCAATCAAGTCATTAAACTTTAATGGTTAATATGATTCAGTTAAAGATAATTTGTTTAAGAAAACTCATTCAAATAGTAACTAAAATAATTATTGATTCCTCTTAACCGAAAACATAAAAGTTATGACAAAAGACAAAAAATATACAAGACATTCAATTAATTTCTGAATACAGACTCGTTCATTACATATTATAAAAAAAATGATTTCAACACTCAATAAGATAGAGATTTAAAAAAAAAATTAAAGAAAAACAAAAGTTATTTGATATTTGTCTCTTGTAATGAAAATCATTATTTAAAAAAAAATCAATTATAAAAAATTATTATTTTTTAGAAACTACTACATTTTTAGATTTTTTTTTCCAGATTTTCCTTTTTTCAAAAAGCTGTAATAAACAGACTAAATTTTTTTCAAAAGTTGCCGTAGAAGAATTCTGAAAAACAAATCTCAACAGTTGCAACATTCCTCTGCCAAGTGTTGAGTGAAGAAACAACCATTATCAAGACTCCTTGCTTATAGGTTTGCAATTTCATTACAAAATTAGTTTGCAAATACCGAAAATGGCAAAACATTTCTCAGGAAAACTGGTAATAACAACGCTTTGATAATTAACCAGATCAAACGAATTGATGGCATTTCCAGTTCTGACAGAGTACATCTATTAGATACAAAAGAGATGAAAATAAATTTTAAAAGCTGAAAACCTAATATTAAACAGCTTATGTATAAATAATACTATAAAGCAAATTCAATTCGGATTCTTATACATGCAGGCAGCAGCTACTAAAATTAAAAGGCAATAGAAAGCAGAAAGACCAGAGACCAATTCGCAACTGAATCAGCAATTTCAAAATATTGAACCAGAAATCCAAAAGCTAAATCCGGATGAATATTTAAACGTCACAACTCTGTAGCCTGTAGGCACCATCAGCAACACGAAATGCAATGGGATGTGCTATTTCACCATCTTTGAATGATGTTGAAAACTCTATATCGTGATTTTTCATAATCAAAATCCACCTTAGTAAACATACCTTGTATTTGTGTTCGGATAGCAAATTAAGAGCTTAGTCCAGGAGTTTATCAGTGCAGTTCCAATTTTTTGCAATTTAAGTGTTCTCTTTTCAGTAGTTAACCTTCCTGTAACATTTGGAACTTGGAAGACGATCAACAGACAAGTATCAAATGAACAAATTCTGGACTTCCATTTCAAAATCAACCCTGAAGAATCTGACTTGGTAGATCACATCTTAAATAATAAACAAACAGAACCAAGGTTTGGAAAATGCATTTGGCTAATATCTTGGACATATATAAAATATATCACTAAAAGGATTCAAATATTTCAGTCTAATAAGGCAATCTCCAAACAATGTATAAATTTGGAGGAAGACTAGAATTGAGCAGAAGCTCAAGGCATACGATGGCAAAAACTAATTCCAAGATAGATTCACTGTAATGAACACCGAAATGCAGTATTTCGAATGTTTCAGGCATCGTCAAAATGCTGCTTTCATTTTTCTGTTTTCAACGAACTGAAGGAATAACCAACAATATACTTATGATATTTGGGTACTAGAGTTCAAAATTACTACCTATCATTTGACTCATACAGGAATTATTAGAATAATTCCTGGTCCAACTGGCTTGTAATATATTCAATTATTTTTATGAGTTTTCTCCGGCTGCCTTTCAAGTTTCCATTACCAGAATGGAGGTGTGGCTACGTGCTTGCGGTGACCCCTGAGTCGGGGTTTGACTCAGGAAGAGTAAGGATGAGTGGTTGCCAGCCAGACTGTTGATGCACTATCCATTTTTTATGGAGAATCAACATGTTCAATATCTGAAGGACATCACCCAAAGCAAGATCTTTAAAGCACATGTTCTTTATCACAATACCTGCTTCATACCTAGAGAAATAAAATACAGACTCGTTAGAATACTGAAACACCTTTCAGGATATGAATATATTCTAATTCTTTTTTGGTCAGTTAATATATATTAAATTTAAATATTCTTACTTGCAGTGTGTGCCCATTATTGCCGATCTTCCAGCAGGGGTCGTTAAAAATTTTTGAATTTCGTCCCAAATTTCTTTGGAGTGCTGTTTAGGATTTCCACCTAAAGGATTTACGCACTTCCAAAGTTTATCATTCTTACCGACATACAACGTCAAAGCACCTAAGTTCTGTTTCACCACCATCTGCTGCTCAATTGCACTCTCCAGAGCCTTCTTAACATCAGTGTTGCGGTGCTTGGGATCTCCATAACGGATGCTATCAGTTATATTTGCCTCAGTTGGCATCATCTTTGAATTTTTTAGCGAGTTCAGGGTAAGTAAAACAACCCCAATAAGGCCTTGTACATATTCAGAAGGTTTTGGACATCCTTGAGATCCCCACATTCCATTAGCAGGAAGTTTATTATTACCCATTGCTGCCGACGGTGTAGGTTGATATTCTGGACCATGTGGATAGCCTTGCGTGCTACTGCTATGCACCATGTGTCCATTCTGTTCATCTGTTGATCTTACAGGAAGTGGAGCAATATTCTTAGGATTTGGTTTCAACTCTCCACTCCGTTGCGGAACAGTTCGAGGGTTATGAACATTATTGGGATAACCAGAAATGTTCAGATTACCAATATCTGGCACATTTGTATGTGGCCCTGTAATGAAGTTAGGGCCACTAGTCCTAGGTGGCACCGGTGAAGTTGCAAAAGTATGGGAATTTGAAGAATATGAATTATTAGATGCAAAAGGAGGTTGCAATGGAAAAATGTTTGGTCTTAATGGCTGGGAATAATGATTTTGATGATTTCCCTGTGGAGTACTACCATTATTGCTCCATAACTGATCAGAATTGGCGCGGACAAAATTTGTGGCGGATCCGCTTAGAGGAACATTTGGATTATAGTTGCCAGGTCGATAATTGTTTACATTATTACGGTTATCTTGATGTCCAACTGGGGGTGGATTCAACGCTTTGGATCCATTTGGTTGACTAGGGCTTCTCCAAGTTGGTCTCCCCTGATATCTAGAATCAAATCCCCTTCCTCCATTTTGAACTTTTGAATTTGCTGCATGAACTTCAGAATAAGGACCCACCTGTTGCTGCGTCTGAGCGGTATTTGAGACAGGAATTTGTAAGGTTTCAGAAGATGATAAAAGGCTACTATTATCAAGTTGTTGTGATTCACCATTAGTCAAAGGAGGTCCTCCTGCTAAGAGACTAGTCCAAAGCCATACACTCTTAGCAGCTGCAACCAAGGGTACAGATGCTTTTTGAGGTTGTGCGAGAAGGATATTATACCTCCTCATTCGCAATTGATGGAGGGCATTAGAGAAATCTCGATCACCCGAAATCAATAAATAATTAGCAGGTGCAGGGTTGTCCACTGCCCAAAACAGCATGTCGACAAGGATCTTCTTATCACTTGCATCTTTCAGACCTAAAACCAAACATGAAAAAATTAAGCACAACAAAATTCCAAATCAAATTTCATGCTATATGCGACAAAGCATATTCACAATAAATAATGGCACAAAGACTCAGAAAGGAAACAAACAAGTCATCAAAATTTTAGGTAATTCGACAAGGTAATCAGATTGTTCGTTCCTACAAATCAGATACCGACATCGATAGATACGTGTTCGATACTTCCTAATACATAGAAAGTATCCAATAAATTATTCTATTTATTTTAAAAATATTTCCTCCGATACTTTCGAGATACCTTTTCAAAACTTCTTACCAAAAACCAAATACGATACATGACTGTTACATCATACTATCGACATACACAGAGTTAAACGTTTTTGCAAAACACTCTTAGTAAAAATAATATATTCCATATAGGTGTTAGTGTGTTTAGAACTGCCGCTAATTGAACTTTGGACACGCTGCCATTGCAAAGGTACGGCTAGAACCTTCATTTTAAAATGGGGTGAAAAGGTTGCAAACTTGAAAACAAACACAAGCTATCCCTACTTGTTATCATCACAAGTGTATTTTTTTAAATTGCAATCATCGTGTATTGACTATTACATATTAATAAGCAAACTTAGGTTCGTGCCAATCATCAGAACCTTCAAATCGCCTCATCACGAGGAGAAAATAAAAGCTACTCAGCTAGTAGTAACTTCAATGAGATTCGATTCAAAGCTTATTGAATATTGATAACAACTGAATTGTAATATTTCAATAACAGTTCCATGTTTTTCTTCAAATCGAGAGAAACGACTCAATCAATAACAGAAATCAAAAACGGAAAATGAAGTTGCAAAATGGAATCGAAGTTAGTTACCGGCGGGAACATGATTGAGTGAAATTCCGGTGCTAGAGAGAGCATGCTGCACAGACATATGGATGCGCGTGGTGTCGCCGTAGGCGGAGATGGAAACGGGGCCACAGTAGTTCATACGAACAAGTGCTGAACTGATATTCTGTGCGATTGCGTGAGGATCGGAACCCTTAGGAACATGGCAGTTTTCTATATCCCACCATACCGATATCTTCGCCGTCGTGTACTGAGCCTCGGCGTTCGGCGATGCTCCACCTCCGCCCATGATCTGAATCCGATCGCCGATCTTAATTTTACAACTTAAAAATAAAAAATCGATTAACGATCGCGTTAAACGACGACGTTAATAACTGTACAAAACCTAAAGTATGATGATGAGTAGAGTGGAGTGAGGAGTTTGTTATTGACGGTGTGATGACGGCGGAATAGAGTGAATTAAAGCACAAGTATATATATAAATAATAATAATAAAAATAAAAATAAAAAAAGGAATGGGTTTGGCAAGGTGAAGAGACAGGGAGAAGGTGTATGGTTTAAATGTAAGAGACTATCATGCTGTCATGGCTATCAACAAAGAAGAAAGATGTACTATTTTGTGCTTTGACTCATTTGCCCTTTTCAAGTGTATACTCGATCTTTTCTCTCTCCCGTATTCCATGGGTTGGAGTCACTCTTACAAATGCCTCAGGTCAATGATTATTACTAGTCTATTTTTTTTTTTTTTTGATAATTAATCTTTATTACTAGTAATTGCACTCAATATTAGGAGAAAAATCTCATACTTTATCATCGTTATAGACTAGCTTCACATTTGCCACTAATAAAATTAAGTGTGTCTCGTGAACACAGTAGCTATAAAATATTTAAATGATTATATATCAATTTAAATTTAGAATGTTCATCTTTTGTTGTATTTAGAGTGGATGAATTTATAATTTTTTTGAATTACAGTTACAATTTTTTTTTTGGTGTAACAATTATAAAATAGATTTATGTGTCAGTTAAATTATCGTTAGATATTAGATATCGATGTGGTAAAATACTAAGTTACTGTGGATCTTGATTAAATTAAATTATTAAATATTGATTAATAATGTGATGGTGGTGGACTCGTGGAGGGTGGGGAAGTTTTGATTCGTTTACTTTACTTCCCTTCCTAACTTTTCCATTTTGGTAATTTACTAGGTAGACAGGATGAAATTATTTTCTTTGCATCATCACACACACACGGCACCTTCTCACAAAAACAATGTTAGTTGTTTTAGGAAAATAAAATAAAATGAGAAAAAGGAAGATTGTATAAACTAATTTTATAATAACGAGTAATTTTGAATTCATCATCATTAAATTACTTAATCAACTATTTATATTTATTATTAGTATAAAAATATTTACACTAATGGTCTCAAGAAAAATTATTTATTTATTAGTTTTAAATTTCAAAGTCTTTTTTGTACAGATAATCTCAAAGTTATGATAACTACTTTTATTGTATTTATATATTTTTTTATTAAATATCATAATTATATTTGAAGATTTTTATGGCGATCATATGTATTTCCTTTAGTAAAAAAATATATGTATCTTTTAGAAAAAAGAAAAAAAAAACATTTATATATATAGTATTATAATATGTTACCATTATTTAAAATGAAATAAATAATAACATGATAGAATATAAATTATATAAAATGGAAATTTTAATTTTTTTTAATAAAAAATTATCCTTTTGGCAAAATTATATCTATCTTTTAAAAGATAAATTTTAAGTAAACTTTTGCATTTTTCATTAATTTTTATTTTGAATTTTTAGTATAATACTTTCAATAAAATAATTTATTTTAAAAATAATTATTACATTTCTATAAGAAGAATCGTAGTAAATTAATATTTATTTTTACTTCAAAATAATTTTTGTTCGATCTTTGGTTTGTGTAACTTATTTCAATTTTTTATTTGGTATGTAACTTATTTCATTTTTTTCCTTATGTGTAACTTTTTTTTGTTTGACGGAATACTTATCTGTAACTTATTTCATACCACATGATATTTGAAATTTTATTATAAGACATGATTATTTTAACATACTACTTTGTAGCTTCCTTGAATAATAAATTAAGACGTGATATAAAATATTTTATTTATCTTATTATCCACAAACGAGCCATAAATCTAACGGACGCAAATTAAGAAAAATAAAAAAGACAAGGATATTTTAATCTTCTACTATTTGTATTTAATCTTTCACTATTTCTCGACGATTATATTATAGTTGTTTATGTTGTCTCCTCTCCAACTATTAAGTTAATAAGTTATAGTTGGAAAAATTATTAATCAGACCCTAAGTTATTAGGGAAAAAACCATACCAAAGAAAAGTTTGAGGCAAAAGTTAAATATGCATTGTATGTTGTTTTTAAAATTTAATTATAATTTTGAAAAAGAAATTAAGAGATTGAATATAACCTATAAATATATGGAAACATTTTATTTTATATGGACAAAAAATCATAGAGTATGATGTAGGATGCTTTTTTTATTCAAATGTGGCTTAATTCATTTCATCATAAATAAAGCAACGAATTAGTATAAAGACGGGGATGAAATAAATGTGTGCTAATATGCAATATTTGGATAATAGTAAATATCATTCTACAATGTAATCACGTCGACAATAATCTTGCAGTCCAATTTAAAATGTACTCATTATTTTAAGGTCATATTAAGTCATTTGGGGTGTATTTAGGTATTATTTTTAGGATACTACCACATAGTTTATGATTTGGATAGTGTTGAATTTTCATAAGTTGAATTTTTGAAGGATACCTTTTTTTTTTTTGAACCTATCTAATGAAATGGTGCATAAAAGGAAGGTTCTCTATACAAGCAAGATGAAAAAACATGATTTTCATGGATTTGAAAAAGGTTGTCAGTTCTGATTCGCTAGACGATCATGTTGTTTTGCTAGGCAATTTTCTTGGCTGTTTTTAACAAGACTTTGTACTGACTTGTAAAACATAATTACAAATGAGGTTTGGTTTTTAATCTTTGTACTATGGTTGTCGATTTATTGTTTTGCTGCCAATATAATCTAAATATACAACTTATACAGTTAAAGAAAATAGTGTATTACCTAACCAAGTAATTAAAAGAAATTAAAAATAATTAACGATTTTCAGTTAAGACGAACCTTTTAAGTGAATCCAAATTTATATATTGAATAAAACAATTTTTAATTATAGTCTAGTTAGCCAAACACTTAAATACTAAGAACCAAATGCCCAATTAAAAATGGTGTATTAATTGGTACACAAATGACCATTTACCACAATTAAATCGTCATTTTCACATTGTCGTAATTATCATTGTTCTCGAGATGTTTTGTTCCATCTTTTAGAACCCCAGAATTGAATTTCAAAAAATTAAAAGATACCTAACCAAAATACTAGTTTAATTACTAAGATTCATATGTTTGGAGTGGTGCCACATAAGTCTTCTCAATATTTATTTTTGTATAAAAGGCTTCCTAATTTTACCAACATAGACTCCTAGACTACCACATAGCTACTTGTTAGTACCTTGATTTAAAAACTCTACCCACGTGAGTTATTTCGTTGAATAATTATAACAATGTTTCCATGTATATGCAAATGAATTTCCATGACAAACACAATGCACACTGATCTACACAATAAAATCCTAAATTACTACTCCATTTCCTGAACCTGATTATCTCATTTGGGTGTTACGATCATCACAAACTCTCTTTTCTATTCTACTACTGTCTTTCTACACCTGCATGTAGAATAGTATACAAATACAAATTATCTAGGCTTCATATAACAAGTCTTCCACTGACCAATAATGTCATCATAATCATGCAGCCTAGGAAAGGTCTAAGGCCAGTTGAATGAGAGGAATCCAATGGAGAGCTTTGAGGCCCAAAACCTGTTGAAGGTGATGTAGTGCCAGAGCTGCAAAACATGGGAATAAAGAAGACCATGATTAGTACTTCCTTATTCCATACATCTATTGATGTTTTAAGGTTAGTAGACATATATTAAGAAATAATAAATTAATATATATTAATGTGTGTTTAAGGTAAGGTGAAATTATACTTAAATGTGGCAAACAATTAATTTGATTGCAGTTAAAAGTGAGTTTAAGGTGAAATTATTTATGTTTGGATAAGTTCATGTGAAAATGAGTTAGAGGCAAAAACTATAAATTCTAAATTTAAATCAATTCTTGTAATTCTAATCTATAACCTCTGAATATACCAAAATCAATTTTGACTTTAAGTCTTCAAAATCTCTTTAGGCTCTCACAATCACAAAAATAAATCAATTCACATACAAAATTGATTTAAATTAGTTGAATCTATAGTAGTTTATGTTTATGTTTGAATTTGAATGCATTCATGTAAAAATACGTTGAAAAATCAATTAAAAATTAAAAATCAATTCTAGATGCAAAATTCTAACTTGGAAGTTAAAATCAATTTTACTATAGAATAACCAACCTAACATATCAAAATCAATTCCACACCTCTAGAATCAATTTTGACTCCTTCAAGAGTGAAACCAATCATACACTTAAACTAAAATATATTTATTTATCCCCTAATATTTGTCATTGATTGCACTTCATATTTCTAAAATATAGATAGTTCAAAAACAAAAATTAAAACAGCTAAAACATCAATAGATATGGAATTGAGTTATAGTATATTATTTATAGACTTACCCAGATGTGCCTGCTCCTCCTGAAGATGGTGGATAGATGCAAGTACCGGAACCTATTCACACAATTCAAAAAGATTTCATCAGAACATTTCTAACAATTCTGTGAACCATAATATTCCGACACACCAAAAAGTCCCACATTGCTTGAAAATATAGGTTAAGTGTAGTTTATAAACATATACTTCTCAATCTATGGGACGCCTTTTCGCAAAAGACAATACCTCGGAAAAGTGGTAATGCAGACTTGAGGTTGGAATCAGAACATGTAATATGAAAAATAAGGATATTAAAACACTATAAAAGATCTTACTAGGGTTAGTGGTAACAATTGTAGCAACCCCTCCAAAGTCACAGCTAGTTGAAGCAGGATTCTTTATGTAGTAACTATTGAATGCAAAAGAAGCATGGTTTTGAAGTGAGTTTGGATTGTAACAGTTTCCACCTTGTTGTATTTGTGAACAATCTACACTCTTTGTTCCACAAGCATAGTCCAATGCTGTTTGAAGTGTTGTTTGTGGAATTCCAGTTTTAGCCACACACCAACTACCTTGAGATTGAGAATTTGAGTTTGAAGGTGGAGGCTGAAACTGAGGATTTGTGACAGGAACAGTTCCTGATGATGGTGGTGATGGAGGTGGATAAGAATTCACAGGTTGCTGTGTACCTGGAACTGTAATAGGAGTAGCTGTAACTGGATTTGTAACAGGTAGTGGTGTTGGATTTGTTGGAGAAACTGTGACAGGATTTGCTGAAGGAACTGTGATTATGGTTGGTGTGTCTGGTGGAGTTATTGTTGATGGTGTTACTGATGCTGGATTTGTTGTTGTTGGTGAGTTGTTTATATCTTGTAGAACTCTTCTGTTTTGTACTATGGTTTGATGATTTGTGTGATCTGTTACCAAATACCAAATCTGAGATTTTGAGATCCTGTTTTTGTGGTGAAATTTGGTTCCAACAGAAGTTGAAAATGCATTGTTTCCTGCTAAGAATGGTAGAAAAAAATAGCATTTTGAGTCTAAAAATCTTCAATTTTAACAAAGTGGGATAGCACAAAAAGAGCTAAAGAAAACAAATTGATTAGTTATACAACCAATCGAATTGAAATGATAAGGGCTGAAATTACTTACCTGAACAGAAGAAAATGAGAAAAGAGAGGAACAGGAGGCATAGAGAAACTTTCTTGGCCATGATGAAATTGTGTTTTTGGAATTTAGAATCTTTCTGTTCTTGTAATGTTGGAGTTATTTAAGTAGATGTTTTGCTTTTAAAAACATACTAGTAGAATAGAACAGGAGTGAAAAATTATCAAAAGGGTAGAGGAAGGTGTTGAAACTAAAGCTATAAAGTTAAGGTAAAAAAAGTGAAGTGTAAGGATGAAAATGACATCCTAATATGTTTTTTTTTTAGAATGACAAAAAAAGAAATATGTTACTTTGTGACTAAGGAAATGTTTTGGTCTATTTGATGTATCACAGTACCAATTGCACAAATTGCACAAAGAAGCAAAAATAAAATGCCTTTATTGCTTCTTTCTTTGTATTTCTCCAAAGCTTTAATGCTTCTTTATACAACATAAGTGTATTATCTAGCTAGCTGCTTCTCATTCTAGTCGACAAAATTTATCATGTGCATTGAACAAATGTTGGTTTAGGACTGGGACACACATGCCCTGTTTCTTTCTCTGTTCAGCACATACATCACTTTGTTGTTTATGGTTAATGTGGAGAAATTTTTATTTAATTTACTGTATGCACACATAACTATGCTTTATAGCCGTTGGATTCCCTGACTCAGTCATGAATGATGACTGGCTCATGTGCCAACCCATGATCAAAGTGGCATTGGTTGAATCAAGACAAAAGGTAAATTTATTTTAGACAACTTTTCAATTATTTTAAAATTTTAAGCAAATTTTTTAATGTTAAATTAGTCTTTTATAATTATAAATGTGGTTAATAATTTTCAAAAATTTGTGTACATAACAATTGAGTGATATAGAAAGCATAATAATACAGAAAATATACAAAAAAATAGGGAAGAATAGATATACTAATGGGTGGTGTGGTGAGAAAGGAAAAAGAGGTATAAAAAAAGGGTAAAAATAAAACAAAAAATTAATGCAAAATTATTATTTTTAACATGTGCTTTAGGGCTAATGAATAAAAAAAAAAGCGTTGAAAACAATAAATTTTAAACTTAAAAAAAATTGAAAACACATTTTCTAAAACAATATTTTTAAATTTAAATTTTTAACACGTTGTAAGGTCATAACTTTCCTTATTCTTAAATAATTTAATTCCGTAACGAGACTCGGATCAGAATCAGACCATGTGCATTGGCGGCAGCTTAAAGTATCTATTCAGGATTTGATCAAAAAGTATATTGAGGATCCAAAATTAACGGTCATATTTGCTCAGCAAAACCAATTTCTAATTTCTAATAGATATAGTATGACATTTAACTAAAGGGGAAAAAAAAAACTATACAGCGGAATAGACCCAAATATTCCAAATCAGATACTGGCCTGTTTACTCAGAGTTCTTGTGGTTCAAGGTCAATAGTGCAAAATTATTTATAACTTGCAATGCCTTTTTCGTTTTTTATTAAGATAAATAATAAAAAATATTTACACAGTATAAATGGAAATTTTGTCAAAAAAAATATATTGAATGGAAACAACCACGTGGAATAATCTATTCTGCATTTTTATGCCTACTCTCTTTTAAAATTCATGAAAAAAGTGCTACCGTCCGAGTAGGTCTCTAGCCGAAAGCAAGGAAAGAAAGAGCAGGTGATGGGGCCAAAGTAGTGTGGAACTGGCATGTGTCAAAACTCAAAAGGGTCCACTGAATCTTAAAACCACAAAACAGGGGCAACAAGACCTTCCCTTTACATTAGATTAGCTGAATATGCGAGTAGGTATTATTGTTTTCCTCTTCAATTAAGCAATCGATATTATAGGATTATTAATAATATTAAAGCAGTTCACTGCACACTGGTCAAGTCAAGAAAGAGCAACGTAAGCTTCCCTGAATAATAGTAAAGTATAGTCTATAATATTAAGATATCTCACCATACAGAGAATGGCCGATAGGTTAAGTATTATGTGTTCCCATTTAAAAATGGAGAAAGCTTTCCACATGGATGCAAGAAAGTGTGAGTGAAGCAGCAGATCAAGCATAACTTACACATAAAAATACCGCTCGATCACGTTTGGGATATAGGGATGTATATGTACAAAAAGGGGAGCTAGAAATTTAAATTGCTCAACTAACTCCTATCATAATTAACAATTAAATAACAGAGGTTTATCTCGTTAAGCCATAGGGTTAGACTCAACGAATAAATCGGCAAAGAAAGGATCGAAAATTGCTTCCTTGGCCGAATTATACTTGTCGAAACGTTTCTTCAAGGAGCGTAGTTCTCTCTCATCCTTTGAAGTACGCTCCTGCAAATACAAAAACAAGTATTTATTATACAATGCCTTCTTTTGGCTAAATCATTTGTTTGTTTTCAACAAAAATAAGTTCAGCCAATCTATTGAGTAACTTGAGTGACATTGTTTAGTTAATTAAGACTAGAGTTTGTGACTTGTGAGCACTCAAAAAAGTTATTTGTTTTCAATAAGACTGATTTTCTCATCATTAACTGTTATAACTGTAAACATATACTAAAATTGAGTAATGCAAAGTAGTATAACACCAAAAGTATGCATTGCAAGATTTTGAGATTATATCTAAACTTGAAAATTGCAATTTCGTAACATTCAATATCCATGCGGACACTAAGCAAAACTAGCACATGGTTTGCTATAAATAGAAAGAAAACTTACAAATGATTTCTTCATGAGGAGTATGTCTACCAAGTAGACCAACCATAACACATTTGTTTTAGGATAGCTGCAAATTTGAAAAAACAACTGGGATTAAGTTTCCAAGGAATACAAAAACTAAAAAAATACATTGCAACTTCTGTACTGGGACTAATGTCAAGAGTGTGCCAAGTCTTTTAATATCAAAGCAAATTATCATATTAAAAATTCATGTAGACGAACTGCCAAAAGAGAAATTTATCATCCACAAGGAAGACTTGACTTGAGAAGAATCTCAAATCTGCAACACTACAACATGTCACATTTGTATATTTTTGCCCACATTCGTACAACAAACAGGTATTTTGCACTCAATCACTCCTTCAAGCTCAAATGGACAATCCAAAATGCAGGCACAAAATATGACAATTATAATCAAGCATCCAAGTTCATGATTTCCATGTAGGGTGAAAATTGGCTATAATAAATTAATATATGAGAATCTTACCTTCCTTCCCACCAATCTTCTGTCACCTCCTTCATCCTCCGATATGTTTCTGACTACATGTGATAGTTAGATCCATTAGTTCAATTCAATCAGACATAATTCTTACGACCCGAAATAATGCAGCATTTCTCACCTGTTTGTTCCCTTTTGGACCTTTAAATAGGTCAGGATCGGAGGAAAGATCTAAGTACAATATGCTATCACCTGTGTGAATAGAAATACACTTAATCCATAGCAAGTGACAAATTTAAGATCCAATAGCTTCTTTAAGGCAAGAATTCAAGCGCTCACCAGTGTTTATTCTTGATAGAGTAAAGTCAATAATAGATATTATCAATCCATGTGTTTCGACTAACATGTTTCTGCCATCGAGAGTGAACTGCAATGTTGCAGAATCGTCACTTCGGCTGACAAGAATATTTCCCCTAAACAATTGGATATTCATAAATTAGTAATCTAAAAAATACAATGAGTGCATATTTGCATATATAACTGTCACTGCATGAACACCCACCAGTGAAGATCTCTATGTTCGAATTCATAGGCAGACTCAGCCACAGCAAGCCCAGCTGTAACCTGTATTTTATGATGGAAATCTAAAAATTAATCTCTCATTAAGCTGCAAGCATTCAGCAGGTGCAATTACAACATGTAAAACATACCTGAACCAGTAAAGTCCTTGCCTCGTCAAAATTAAGGAGCACAAAACTTTCAAGATCCTTGCCACCGTGTTCTTGTATGAAGACCAGGTAACACTAAATGTAATCACAAGTTAGCATATTGAACATATGCACATTCAAATGTTAAGTGCAAATTTTCTTGCTTGGAAAATATAGTCACTTTGGATTAACTTGTAGCTTATCACAGCTTCTTAACTAAGATAAATATTTGGTTCCTAAATTACAAAAAAAAAATATAAATCTGATAAGTTTATATGTGTTTATAGAGAAAATTAGATGCAAGATTTTTTAAAAATTTGAGGTGCAAAAACTGATTTCAACTATGACAAGATATTATTTAGAAGACTTATAGTCATTGTAAGATTTTAACTTTTCTCGTACGATAAATGCTGGTTAAAAAGTTTACTACACTGGTTCTTGATCTATGGAAGAATGGATAGCTTATTCAATACAGCAAACACAGTGAGCAACCAAAGAATATATCCTCCTGTCTATTCTTTCTAATCCATTTTTTCACACAAAGCTTTTATCTGTAAAACAAAACTAGAAACTACTGGTTTCACTTAAGCCAGTATCTTAAAGACCCATGTTCATCATATATGTTGAATGCAGTACATTACTGTAAGTGAAATATAAATTTGAGATACACGTAAGTCTATAATGGTAAACCTGTTTATCTGGGAACTCTTTTGGGTGATCATTCTCTGAACCATGCTTGTGATCCCAATCTTCCCATGCTTGAATCAGTGCTTCATCATAAGGACATTGGCATACCCTAAATCTGTCACAGAAGACAGACCACAGATAGATGGGACGATAGTGCTTAGGCGCAAAATGAGTAGAAATTTGTGCTCAAGGTATAGAGCAAAACAATTTTTAAGTTGTGCCTAACAGAACAAGCTCTTCTAATCATCACATTTCTATGTCACTCATACCACAATGGCAAAAGTAAAATTGGTGATAAAAATTGTTTTTCCAAGGATAATGTTTTTGATCAGCAGCTTAAAACTATCTAAGTCGGAAACTCACTCTATGGATTCTATGAATGTTTTGCATAGATTATTAGAAACTCCATCACTTCCTCTTAATTGATTAAGAGTTTTGCAAAGAAGCACCTCCTCCAGCAATTCTTCTGATCTCTGTAGTACATAAAGTCGAATAGTTCATTAACATAACAATATTATTAGTTTGTCCTTGACCACAGTATCCAACCACTTCAATCAAATTTAACAAAGTACTGATCAAGATGTTTCATGCAGTAGGGCGAACATAGTTTTATTTGAAAAGTCATACTTGGCAACAATAATATAACAATATAAATGTTCTGGTTACCTTTTGGATTTCTCCATTCACTCTGAAGTCTCCATCAAAAGGAACTATTTTGCACACATAATTCCCAACCTTGAAAGCTTCTCCATATGTTCCTTCACCAACTTTCACAACTGTTTCTGAACCACTGGAAAAAGAAAAATGGTATATCTATATGAATGAGAACATAAAATAATACAAACAAATGAACCCTTTGGGATGGAAGTAAAAATGGCATCATAGCATTATTATTATTACAATTAAGGTACTTCTCAATTGAAAATGAATGAAGTAGATCTAGTATACTAGATTTGAGGTGCTTTGCATAACTGCAGTGAGCATGTATTTTCAAATTAGCAGGGGCAAAAATGCCACCAATGAACCATGCATCATCCTTAATACAAGTTACAATCACAAAAAGTAAAACAAAAATTATCACAGTCCACTGTGATCTTGAAAGGGGGGAAATCAAAATTTGTTTCTAGTTTAATAGCTGATGTGTGATCAGAAAACTGTAATGGAAACATACAAAGAAAAAATATTCAGATCAGTGGTTAACTAAAACATCAAATCAACTTTCTAATGTCACGATCCAATATTAACTATAGACAAAATTGTCATGCAATTGCAAACTAATAATAAGAATACCAAACACACAAAAAGCATCTATTGTACCCACAATTATAGAAGTGTGTGGCATAGGAAGTAGAAAAAAAATTGTCTCTGAAGGTGCACACTTACACAAACCTTTCTCGCCCAAAAAGGAAAATAGCATGTTACTAGAAAACAAGGAACATACCTATACCTAGAGAACACATCTTGTAACATTGCAGGTGCAGACTGTCCACAAATTTCTAACAGAACAGTAAACGGACTATTATGATCATCATATATTGAAGATGATGTTGATGTCAGAGAAAGTTTCTTAACACAAACTTCTATATCTTCACAGCCTTCACTCTCAATAAGACTATCATCAATTAAACTTCTTTTACTTTCTCCAGTTTTCAAGTTATGCAATTGCGAATTGCTTAGATCAGTTTGCTCCAATGATCTCAATCTGAAGTCCGAAAAATTGAAATCAATATCACGAATGGTTTCTAAATTTGTTGATGGAGTATCAAAGATCTTGGATAGTGTGCTAGAGGGACCACATCTGGGGTTTAATCTTCTGGAGAGCAACCATTTTTCTAATCTGGAGCATAATGATGGCAATGGAGCCTCTTCCGTTATACTGCCTACGATCCATGTGCCAACTTTCTTTGGAGAGGGGCTCTCCTCCATCAACTCATATGCATCAACCTCTTGAAAATATTTTCTCTCTTTGTCAAAGTTTG
>NC_021162.2:74215174-74221889 GCF_000331145.2 Cicer arietinum
CCTATACACACCAAACATACAGATAACAAACAAACGGTTTAAACGTTCTAGAATAGAACATGGATTAGGATATTAATCCCTCTATTCCTAATTATAAGATGGAAAAAAAAACATCAAAACTAATGAATTCATTAATTGATGTAACTTTTTGAATATTTTCACAAATATACTTTAAAAAATGTAAGACATTAAATGCATTCACTAACATTAAAAAAACAAACACTTTAAATATAGGTAAAAATGTCATTTAAACAATAAACACATCTTAAAATTTGTATCTTTATCTTATAAATAGGACCCCCAAAAAAGGTCCAAAAATTCTCTTATAGGATTGGAGGTAGTAGTAGAGTATATCAACATTATTTTTCGTTGTAATTATTGGTTAGTTAGAGCTAGTTAACCATAGTTAGTTATCTATTTGATTTTTATGTTACAGCTAACTGTATATTTACTTTGTATCTATGAAGCACAGAGACGATACGAGTATCATACGTCATCCATTGAAAAATATATGATACAATACGTTATAGATACATATATAAAAATAAATAGAAAATAGAAATTGCAAATAAAAAATTACTAAATATATTAAATATTAAACAAAAGAAGGAATTTACAACAAAAGAAAAAGTAAAATCAAAGAAGGAATAGAGAAAATGGGTTGTGCATATGGTTAAATATTAATGGGTGAAATGAATATGAATGGTTTAGATGAGAGAGAGAGAGAGAGAGAAAGGGCAGACTAAAACCAATTTTGGTAGCAAACGTGAATATTGAATGGATGCATTAAAATTTGCATGTAGCAATTAAAGGATAGGAGAGGGAAAAGAGGTAATTAAGGCAAAAAGGTGAATGGGCAAAGGAGAGAGAGAAGCAATTAAGGAGGGAGAAAAGAAAAATGAACAACAATGAGAAGATGACCCTGAACGTATCATCGGTGTGTCGACGTGGTATTGCGTTTTTTTGTTTATCGAGTACGATACGACGCCTATTTTGTCGTATCTATGCTTCAGAGCTTTGTATATACGGCGTATACATATATATATACACACCTTAATTACAAAGAAATTTTATCTATGGTTAACTAACTCTAACTAACCAATAATTACAAAGAGTATAATGCTGATATACTCTAATAGATACTATCATCTTATGTAATTGTTCAAAATCCAAAGAAATTCACATCCCCAACTTCATAGGAAAAAAACTAAGATTAATTGGAAAAGCAGATGCAGAATATAGTTAATACACAAAGATTGCAATGCAAAATGTAAAACATGTAGTAACACAAGCATACTTTGGGAATAGCAGGTTTGCCTTTTCTTTTGTCCTTCTTTAGCTGAGGTTGATAGACCATAGAAGCACCAACTGCTATACTAGTCCTCCCTCTGTTAAAACGAATTTTCAACAAATTAGATGAAAATTAACAAATAGAGCACAACACTTCGGAATGAGTTTCAACATTTAGGTAAATCAACTAGGTCTAAGTTTGGTTCCATTATTGGAGCAGGTAAAATCAATTCTAGAAGTATAAAATTGATTTTGACATATTTAAATATTCTGGAACTAAATTGATTTTGCCTTGAAAATTAATTTTAAATTGAAGCTAGAATTCGAAAATTGTCTCTAAAATTGATCTTTGTCTCTAAATGCCTTTCTGAACTCATTTTTACACGAATGTGTCAAATTCCAAACATAAATTTGTATTCAACCCACTTCTAGATGAAATCAATTCATTCAAAATCAATTTTTAACGCCTCACAATTGAATTACAATAAAAAGGGGTTTAATGAAAATACGAGAACGGAGAACAAACCTGGTGGAAAGAGAACGATTCCAACTAACTCGCTTGTTTGGATCGGCGAAACTCACCCGACTCAGACGCGGCGGGCGAATATCATCGGAATGCTTACTGCAAAAAAAAAAAAACAGTTTAAAAACCTAAAATGAAATTAAAAAATGGTGAAGCGTGATGGAAATGGAGTTACGAGTTGTTAGGATCGTTGCGAGGCTTTCTTCTGCGGTAAACGACGTCGATTTGATTGGGGTGGTTCTGTGTTTCGGCGGCGACGATTTGTGACCATAGATCAATGGAAGTGGAGTGAGTGTGAGGGATTTCCGTTCCCTCAATGGTAGTGGTGCTCATGTTGCTTCTGCTCATCAATCACACATAGTAGTTAGTACAGTTTCAAACGACGAGTGGCGCCAACCTTTTTAGGAGTTCGAACTGCAAACTCCAACGGTAAAACTGATGCTATTTGAGAAGAAGAATCCTATTAGAGTGACTGGGTTTTTCTACTTTCTATGGAGCCATTTTACAAGCGATTTTTATTTTTTAAGTTCAAAATTTTTAATATAAAAATTATATTTTTTGTGTAAATTTAGAGAATTTATAAAGTGATTAATTTCTTTAGTTCTATCAAACTTAAATTTAGATGGGATTGGATGAGCTAATTTAAAATTCAATGAAATTTTAAATTTAAAACAATTTAAATATTTTAATTGAACTTTTTTCATTTATATATTTTATTGTTTTGATGGAATTGTTATTTATTTAAAGTTGGATCATTTTTATAAATTTAAACAAAATAAGAAAATTAACAATTTGGCCAAAATGTGCATTTTAGAAAAGCTGGGGGTCACTTTAGAAAGTGTTGGGACCAATTTGCAAAAAAATGAATTTTTTGCATTAATTTGCAAATGTTAACATAGTGGAACAAAATTGTAAATTCAAAAATATTACAGGGACAATATTATTATTTATGTATTATTACAATGTAAAGATAAAATTTAAAATTATTTATTTTCAAGTGATATTTAAAATTTCTTATATTTGACTTTGATATAATACTTTATGGAAAAAAATTCATTTTAAACTTTTTTAAAATTTATCAACCCAACTAGATGATGTTATCTTACATTATTATGATGTGAATCTTAAATATCAAAATCCCTTGTTGAATAGGATTCAAGTTAAACCTTTTGTAGCTTGTACCCCAATATTTAAAAATAATGTCCACTTTTTATGACCTTTAAAACCTACCAAGCTGAAACAATTAATTAAACTTCTTTTATGTTTATCACTCTTTTTTTTTTTAGTATAATTTATTTTTTATTTTCGTTTGTTAACTTTGAGTATAAGTGATGTGATGGTTGAATTATCGTTCTTAGCTGATGATAAAATTATTGTTTGTTTATGTCGACAGCTAAACTATTTCAAGAAGAAAAAAAAATGTATTTGAGAAATAGAAAATAAGTTGTGATATATATATAGAGAGAGAGAGATGTGGTGAAGAAGTCTTTCGAATGAAATAATATTGTTGAGGAGTCGACGATTGATAATGTTATATGTCAATGATAAAATTGTATCTTATTACCAACGACATAACTGAATTAACGGAGAGAATAAAAATATGTCAATATTTTATACTGATTTAACAGAGGGATTAAAAATATATCAGGATTTTATTACTTTGAACATATGGGAGGAAAATGTTGTGCGCAAAATTAAAGAGATGAAAGGAAAATTTGGTTCCTCATGCTAGAATAAGTGTAGTGCAAGGTATATTACTTCACACCACTGCAATATGAGTGAAAATCATTGCAAATATCAACGATACAAACCGCTAAGAGTGTTTACATAAAAACCGATTCAAAAAATTGCAAACTAATATAAAAAGGCGAAAACCACATAAATCTAAATATTATTTGATGTTTTTGGATCTTTTATAAAAATCGAATGAGTTGCATTTCATGTTCAATTTTCAAAACCAACCCGCGTAAATATCAATGCTAACACTTATTTATTTTGATTAACTAATTATTTGTTAGTATTAATATTTATTAATAACAGATATTTGTTTAATTTAATATATACTTTTTACTATTAAATATATTTCAAACATAATTCGTTAATATTACATGGTAATGTTAATTTATAATATATTAAATATTATATTTTGTTTCAAATTTGTTAAATTAACGTAATTTTATAATAATAATAATAATAATAATATTAATAATAATATTCAATCAATATTTTATAATTGTACTTTGAATAATCAAAATCGATTGAGCCTAAAACACATTAATTTGGATCAGATATTTTTTTTAAATGTCGTCAAAATAAAACAATGCCGCAAGTATGTTAACTTTTAGATCGGACTAATTTTTACCTCATAATCGATTCAACTTGCACCATAAATATTTCTACAAACCCCCATAATGTCAAACAACGTTACGTCCAAACCACCACCTATTTAAGAGGTCGTAGAATCAAGATTTTGGTTTTGGTATACTGCAAGTACTACAAAAAAAAACTACTACAAATTCGAATCTGCAACCCAGCATATCAAATGTTCTTATAATTTTTTATCGTGGTACACTTATTGAATCGTTAGTGAATGATTTCAATGTAGTGTACATTGTTGATTAATATGTTAACCAAAATTTAATATTTGAATACTATTAATAAGTTAATTTTTATTACATAAAAACTTTATAGTTAATATTTGATTTAGAACACTATTTGCTATTTGAATGAGTGACTTTATAGGAAATTTTCCATATAATATGCGAAATAAAATATGCTAAATATCCTCGTGTGTGTTGGTTTGTGGAAATAGTAGAAATTAAAAACCTTAAAGTAATATGGGGTGTCACAATTTTCATATAGGAAGTTAATTTGAAACATCAACCCACATAAATTTTTACTTATTCCGTGTCACTGTAAATGTCAAGTTATGTATTAGAAGAGTTGTCCCAAAATTAATATCATTTTTAGTTTGAATGTTACACTAATTAGTTTTTTCTTTCAACAAGTCATTATATTTTAATGCTTAATAATAATAATAATTTGGTAGTTTTAGTATTCACTTTGTTTTATTTATTGTTTATTTAACGTGTAAATGATCGAATGTGATATTTATTGTTGGATAATGTTTTTTTTAATGAAGTGTTTTGTACGTGTGCCTCTTTCTCTCAACAATTATAAACTCCAACTAAGAAAAAGAAAGGTACCATTAACTGAAAAGTTAGGCAAATAATTTGATTATTGTTATTATTATTATTATTATTTTGAATTTAATAAATATATTATAAAAATTAAAAAAATTATTCAAACAACTAATCATATGTGATTATATAGTCATTCATTGAAATATTTTAGCTAGTAATACAATAAAGTACCATCATGATGATATATGATTAAATGTAATACTTTTCACAATATCTTGTATGTTCGTTATACTCCCTTTTTTCGTGGCTGGTAGTTTTGTTATATCCTCTCTTTTTCTTGGCAGGTAATTTATTTTTTTACTCATGTATTGTTCTTTGAGTTGAGTAAAATTACAATGAAGGATAAAGTTTTTTTTAAAAGATGTAATACAAAAACAAAAAACTTTAACCTCTAATTAAGTTGAAAAATACTTTATCATCTTCTGAAAACCCATTAAACTCTCTATTTTTCTTCTGAAAATCCGTAAAAAAAAGTTGATTATAATTATGACAGTAAAGCGTGATTAGGGGTGAAATAATAATGACACGTGACAAGAGCATAAATACATACTAAATGGTGTTTAGAGTTTAGAAACAAGAAGGTGTAGTGTAGTGGGATTAATAAGCTTTGCATTGTTGAGTAGTTTTTCTTTGCGTGCAGTCTATG
The DNA here is from genome assembly GCF_000331145.2 of Cicer arietinum. Lineage (NCBI taxonomy): Eukaryota > Viridiplantae > Streptophyta > Magnoliopsida > Fabales > Fabaceae > Cicer > Cicer arietinum. The sequence goes on from NC_021162.2 coordinate 74,220,837, forward strand.
GATAGTAGTAATAAATTCACACCTCACACCAGCATATCAATATCAATATCAAAATCAAAGGAAATAAATAAATAAAGGGGAAAAAAATTTAAATTAATTACCGATAATAAGTCACATTCATAAGAGATGAAATGAGAAAAATCAAAAGAGGAAGACAACCTTATTACCTTACAATTACTGAATTGCATTTCTGAAATTGATGTTTGTTTTTTCATAAACACACATATGCATGCTTTGTAAGACATTTTCTTGTGTTCTAAAACTCATCCATCACCTACCACTGATAACTCCACCCCTTCTTTTTTCTTCATCTTTTTTTTTTTTTATCATCACAACAATTCAATTCAATTCAACCTTTTTTTTTTCTATGTATTTTTTTTTTGTTCTTCAGATAGCTCCATTTCATCTTAGATTCATTCATAACCACTCACATTTTCCACACCCCATATAAACAATTTTCATCTATATACATATTGTTGCTTTTGTTGACACTTTCCTAGATTTAGGGTATAAAAAAGAACAAACCTTTTTGTTTTGTTCTTTTGTTTGTGTTTCTTAACTTGTCACACTGTTGATTCTGAGATCTGGGTTTTGAAGGTTGTCACTTAAGGTTAGTTTAAGTTAATTTCAATATTATGTTTGTGTTTCATAATTTTCTTATGTGAATTAAATTACTTATATGCATTTTTCATTTTTATTGGATATTTTTTTTGTAGGTATATTACCAAGGCTTCTTTCTTTTTTTTTTTTGGTAAGAAATGGGTTCTAATCTTAATACAGAATTATCAAAGAAAACTCCTATTTTTGGTATAAAGGTTTGGGAAATAATTGCAATTGTAGTTGCTTTGTCTATTATAGTTATCCTTTCTGTGTTCTCACTTTGTCTTACTTCAAGAAAGAAATCTAGAAAAGCAAGGGATAAGATTCCTGTTACTGAGATACCAAATGTGTCAAAGGAAATTACGGAAGTGAGGGTTGAACAACTATCATCAACAAATGGATTTGTTCCTAGTGACAGAGAATCAGATAAAGTTATGGTTCATTTAGGTGTAG
>NC_021162.2:74222811-74249610 GCF_000331145.2 Cicer arietinum
GGAAAATGAAGAATGGTGATAGTAGTAGCCATTCAGATTCATTTCATCAATACATGGAGAAAGATGGTGGTTCATATTCACAATCAGGAGAAGAAAGTAGTTGTGGCACAGTTACTGTATATAAGAAGAACTCTTCTTCTTCATACCCTTTAACAGCTCCTTCACCTTTATGTGGTCTTCCTGAATTTTCTCACTTAGGTTGGGGTCATTGGTTTACTTTGAGGGATCTTGAACTTGCTACGAATCGATTTGCCAAAGAAAACGTGCTTGGTGAAGGTGGGTATGGAGTGGTTTATAAGGGACATTTGATCAATGGGAGTCCAGTTGCTGTTAAAAAGATACTCAATAATACGTGAGTTCCATTACAATGCTAGTCACCTTAATTGTTTTATCATTCTGTTTGGATTGACTTATTTGAGACTATTTACTGGTATAAACATTCATTTCTTAGTTTTCAGACCATTTGGAAAAACTTATAGAAACAACTTATGACATTATTACTATAAGTTGTTTTCAACTTATTTCCATAAGTTCTTTGGGATAGCTTATGAAAACAACTTATAATCTATATAAAAAAGTTTGACTTTATTTAAAGTTTTGTTATAGAAATAACATACATAAGCACTTGTATGATAAATGTTTATGTTGTAAACGCTTAATTAAGCTGTTTATCCAACATGACAACTTTTAAGTTTTTTTCCTTTTGTATAGCAGTGGTCAAGCAGAGAAAGAATTTAGAGTGGAAGTTGAAGCTATTGGCCATGTTAGACACAAAAACTTGGTTCGCCTTTTGGGATACTGCGTTGAGGGAATTCATAGGTATCCTTATTCTCAATTACACCAGTATGACTTTATGAGTACCTTCTCAACATATACAATTTTAATTAACTTGCTTAGCTAAATTAAATAACTATTGTGGAATAAATGGTAATCATAATATGAATTGCAAGTTCAATAATCTCCCATATGGTATATTTTTAGGATGTTAGTCTACGAGTATGTCAATAATGGAAACTTGGAGCAATGGCTTCATGGAGCTATGCGTCACCATGGCTATCTTACTTGGGAAGCACGTACCAAGGTTCTCCTAGGCACAGCCAAAGCGTGAGTAGCTGCATCTATGCTTCTGGTTTTCTTCATAGTCATTGTATGAAGCAAAAATACTTGTTTCAGGCTTGCATATTTGCATGAAGCAATTGAGCCAAAGGTGGTACACCGAGATATCAAGTCGAGCAACATATTAATCGATGATGATTTCAATGCCAAGGTTTCTGATTTTGGCCTGGCAAAATTATTGGGTGCTGGGAAGAGTCATGTCACAACCCGAGTTATGGGAACCTTTGGGTCAGTATTTTTGTGTTATGCCCATAGAGTGGTATTATTAATTTGTTATACTCTTTAAAGAAAAATCGATTCTTATATGCTTTTTCTCTCCAAATATTTCACAGATATGTGGCTCCTGAATATGCAAACACCGGCCTTCTAAACGAGAAGAGCGATGTTTATAGCTTTGGTGTTTTGCTATTGGAAGGAATTACAGGAAGAGATCCAGTTGATTATGGTCGTCCGACAAATGAAGTGAGTAAACTAATTTTATCTTAGGCCACAAAAATCCAGCTTCAAGTATGTGTGTTTGATTTCACCGATTCGCCTAATAATCCTGAATCATTAGCTGCACGTTTGATTCATTCAGTTAATTGTGGCAATAAAGAAGTAACGTAGTTTTCTTGATACAATCTATATCATTCTGTTTTCAATTGTCTGGTGCATGATTGATCTATGATCCGTGAATATTTTCTCCAATAATAGAGAAAAGCAAATCATTAGGATGTAATTATGGTAACAAATTAATTGACTTGTTAAATTGGCGTTAGGATTCAAAATTAATCTTCGATTGTGAAGCGTCCCTTTCAAAAACAGGAAACATATAACATTCTCAGCAATGCTAGTAACCATCTTGTCTGTATGTTTATCATTGTCTCTACTATTCTACAAAAAATCATTTCTTACTTCTTGATCTATACCATTCAATAAGCACCAGGTAAGCTTTGCGGGTCATCGCTTGTCTTTCATTCTAACAACATTTTTAATGTTACGGAGAAGGTGGCAGACATTGAATGTTACATTAGCAATAATTTTATTTTGGTCTTGAACAGCTAAATATTTCTCACTGTTCAACTACTACTATTATTACTATGGCTGTGAATCCCTGTGATGCACTCTCCTATAAAGAAAAATGCAGTACTGTGAATTTTTAAACCTTATTCTATGCTCTAACATCATAGACAGTTGGCCTCCTCAAGATTTTTGCTTTAATTTGAAGAGTTAAGGTATTTCAAAAAAAATGAATTGCAAATTAGTCCCTTAAATTAAAGAATATTAATCAATTTATTTGTCCATTATTACTAACAATAATTGTGTGTTCATCGCTACTTATTTCTACATGGCAACTTCTTATCAATTATTTTTATTGACCTTTACTTTGAAACTGCAATGGTCTCAGGTGAATCTAGTTGACTGGATGAAGATGATGGTTGGAAGCAGAAGATCAGAAGAAGTGGTGGACCCAAACATTGAGGTGAAACCATCAACTAGAGCTTTGAAACGGGCTCTCTTAACCGCTTTAAGATGTGTTGATCCAGATTCTGAGAAAAGGCCCAAGATGAGCCAAGTTGTACGAATGCTGGAGTCCGAGGAATACCCTTTAGCAAGAGAGGTTTGTTTTCACTAACTTTGTCGTAAAATCATTAACAGCTTTACTAATGTTATTGTGCTAACAACTAAGCCAAACTAGTATGGCTTGAATCCTGAAATTTGAAGTTGTGGGTGCAATACTTACCAGATATATAATACTACTTCTGTGCCTAAATATAGGATCCGTTGACTAAATCACAAGAATTAAAAAAGTTGATAGTAGTATTAGATTTGCTTAAGGTTACCCCTACTATTGTCTTTACAAATTTGATAATTACTTTATCTTCTCCTCATAGTATCTAATGTTGATTATAGAAAAAATGTAAAATAATTGTGGTTATGTTTGTAAATATATAATAAATGCAGTTGAAATTTTTAATGAATCCTATAAAAAAGGATAGTTTTTTTCAATATTTAGGGACAGGGTACAGGTTAATCTTTTAATTTCGGCACGTCTTTGGCCAAAATTAATTTATTGGCCTTTTCTTTTCCATCTTAGTGATGAATGGTTTTATTATCAGATGTTTATGTGCTGACATTTGTGTGGATGATGTTCAGGACCGAAGGCACAGAAGAAGAAATCAAGGGGGTAGTGCAGAAATTGAATCTCAGAGGGAATTTTCTGACACAGACAAGAGTGAGATTCAGAGTTATAGAGAAGAGATCAGAGGGTAACAGCACACATGATCCAAACAAGGATTCATTTTGAGATTCAATGGTTTAATGGGATGTATAAAGTAGTAGTTTTTTTTTTCTTTCTTTTTGAATAGTTGGATTTGCCAACCTAAAATTAAGGTGTCCTATATTGTTTGTGTATGAAGGGGAGTGGTATTGGTAAAGATAAGAACCCAAAATACTGGGTGTGTATATAATCGGTTTCTTCCTAAATTTCAATATTTGTTCCATAAGTATGTTTTGCTTACCACATAAAGGATTAACTAGCTCTCTAATGTTTTTATTAAAATAAAGATTGCTATTTTTTTTTTTATGTCCCATATGTATCAACAAACAGTGACAATGGAAAATCACGCGTGCAGCTTCAGAGGTTGTTTTGGATTAAAATAAAAATTATTTGCGGTGAGCGTGGATCGAACACGCGACCTTCAGATCTTCAGTCTGACGCTCTCCCAACTGAGCTATCCCCGCTGATGAAAATTGTGGTATATACAATACTTAAATAGAAAGAATCATATCAAAGAGATTCCAATTTCACGAATGTTTCAACTTGCAACCTACTTTGGAATAATAAAGGTGTGTTTGGGAAGCCTTGTTTATTATAATATTTTTTTTTTATCTATTAATTTAATTATATTTTCTTTTGACATTCAATATGCAGTCCATTGTCTATAATTCAACAATTAAATATACGGTCATTTTTTCAAATACAAATTGAAATAGATAATTAGTTTTTTTAATCATTTACTCATGTGCAAACAAACACTAATGTCTTGGTTTATCCACTTTTCTTAATAAAAATTAAATAATTATAAAATCTTATATTTTGATATTTTAAAAATTGTACTGTTTTATTTTTGTTACGTGAAAGAAAATAAAAATAACGAAAAAAAGAAAGCATCGACTCGTGTAGCAACACAAGAATTTTACTATCATTAACTTTTAACGTAGCAATAATGGTTCCACAATAATTTTTCCATTAGTTCCAAGAGGTTGGTATATAGTGATGAAACATCAATGTTTCCTTTGCTAAATGTTGAAAAACATGAAGTGAAATCAATAAAGCACAAAAATTTCCCGAAAACTTGTTTTTCAACTAAGATTAACTTTGTTAAGTAAGATTTAATTTCTTCGTGTAAAATATTACGTAGACCCACACTACCATAATAGCCAAACTGAATTTGACCGTAAAAGTTGCGCACAAGACTGTCATAAGCTATTTTGTCTCAGTTTGTTAATGCATTACCATAAACATTTAAGATCAAAGTATCAATGTCACTGTATTGCCAATAAACTTCTTGGGGAGGTCACAAGGAAGGAGATAAATGCAAGCCATCAAGTGTTCATTGTGAGATATATCGAGTTGGGAAAAAACTAAAACAACGTAACCATTGTTTGAGTTCATTCAAAGACTAATTAATTTATTGTACACCATATGTTTCACGTAAATAAGTCATGATTCCATCCTCATTAAACATAATGTGCATGGTATTTCAGATATTTATGGTAGCAATGTCCAAGAATGTCGTACGAGCGTGTGGAAAACTGCAACCATGCCAAATAGACACAACATGTGTGCAAGACATCAAACAATAGGTAAAAGTTTAGACTCCATCATGTAAAATTAACCTAGTTGAACACTTGCAACAATAGGTAGCTTCTAAATCCAATTATAACGCTCAAGTAAGTCTAATTGTGATGTTTGGATAAGAGTTAGTGGAACCTACTTCTAGTAGTATACTCACCATGTATATAATCACTTGATAATCAAAAATTATTGACAGAAGATACAAATGTTGGTTGCAATTTATGAATTAAAGTCGTATCATATTAGGGAAGAGGAAGATTAAGATCGATATTAATAGTCTTTCAATCAACCCGTAAATCTTTGATATTCAAACCCATAAGTTGGGTCAATATATCTTCGATGTCATCAATAATGAGGTATTTCGAGAGTCGCAATTGGAATCAAATGTTGGTATCCCTATCTCCAACCTTAAAGTTGAAACCATCTTCCAACACACCTAGAGTTGTGATGATCACTTTCCATGTAGGCAAATTGACTTTCTTTTTATCCAATAACATGTTCCCTACAATGAGATATTTATCAACTAAATCATAGATTCAAAGTTTGTATGTGATATGTGTTATTTTATTTGTAATAACGGATACAATTATAAATAAAATAGTTTAAATGAGTGATAAAATTAAAATATTATATCAAAATTTGATATGATATATATATATATATATAGTAATTCAATTATTTAATTAAATAAAGAAGTAAAAACTATAAAAGAAATATTTTAAATGAATTATAAAACGGATATAACAAAATCACACCAAAGCTATATATTTCGTCTATATATAGGTCAAAGAGCTTTGAGGGTGCGTAGAAAAATCAACCACAAGCCTCCAAATATTGAAGGACACTAATTTTTTTACTAGGTAATATGTAAATAAAAAATATATATATATATGCTTAACATACTTATTTTATATGCTAAGATATTTAATAAAAATTGAAGTTATTGTATTAATATATAATAATGTGAAAGATTTCACGATGAAACCCGTTATAACAAATAAAGTGAGTAGTGTGAATATAGTTAGAACTCACAAATTCACAATATTTAGACATATAGGAAGCTTCACTTCAACTAGTTAAACAATATAATGATAAAATAAAAATAAAAAGAAAGTTTAATTTTTAGCAAATCAAGGTGTTGGATGTTACTATTACATGTTTAGATTGATTGATATATATTGTGATTTTGGATTAATATGAACTTTTCAAATTTATGCAATCTTTAGATTTTCTTTAATAATATTTTATTACATTTTAAAGTGTGTTAAACAATGAATGATTAGTTTTTTTTGTGTGCATATTTTTTATATTAAAAACTATCTACATTTCATAAACAATAAATACATAGATATATATAATAAATAGGACACTAAATTTATAATTTGTACATGACACTTGAAATTGAAATCTTAAGGCCGATCATAATATAGGTATAGACAAGAATTTATGTATATTGTTTTTATTTTTCATTTGTCTTTTTTTATGGGATCATTTACTTGCTTTAAGATATAATTTTTACATAAATATTTTAAAATAAAATTTGAATTCATAGCATGCATTCTTAATACTTAAGCATGATTTATACACAAACTAAAATACTTATTTACTAAATAGTAAGTTTTTTTTAAAGTAATATGTGTTAAAATGCTCAAATTTAGATGAAAATTGGCCTTTATTGTTGAATTATGTGGTATGAATGTATAAAAGCTGAATGAAGAGAAAATTATCACAAGTGGTCCCGTAGCTCAGTTGGTTAGAGCGTTGGTCTTATGAGCCGAAGGTCGCGGGTTCGAGCCCCGCCGGGACCATTATTTTTAAAAACTTTTATTTATTTATAATTTTCTTATTTTTTTTCTAAAATTCTCTTTACCCATAATTCTCACATATTTTATATTATTTTATTTTTATAGTTTTCTTTAACCAAAATACTATAAATTCAAAAAATGTACGTAATTCAATTTTTGTTGTGGGGTGTTTTATTTTAATTCTATTTAATAATTAAACAATTGACTATTGATAATAGGCTTACGAAATCTTATCTATGTAAATAACATTTTTTAGATATCAAATGCTATTAGCTAGTGAGTTGATGTTTTTGTTAGTTATGGGTGTTAAATTCATCACCTTCTCATAATTTTGAATTATTTATCTATATTTTATGTAGGTGTGTGTTGTTTGGCATTTTTTCTTTTACTACTTGTTTAGTTTATAATATTTTTTTCCTTTATAAAATTTTATGTATGTATATTATAATTCTTTTTATCAATATATATATATATATATATATATATATAATATTTTATATCTATCTATACTTACGAAGAAAATATAATAATTTAGTGATGTAAACAAAATTATACTAATAAAAAAATCACGAATATGTTAAATATCATATGTTAGGTTTGAGTACATGATATTGTAGCTAATTAGTTGTGTGAATTAATTATATTGATATTTATCATGTTTTTTAAGATAAAAAATAATAATAAATTTTGATTCAATGTGATTTTTTTTCTTTTTTTATACTTTTACTCTTTATTTTTTTTTCTAATAATTTTTTTCAATAATCAATGTTAGTAATTGATATTAGTAGTAGTTTATTAAAGGTGAAGATCTATCTCGCAACATCTTTATTACTACACTTCTTAACTCTTCATATTCTTATTTATGATTTTATTAATCCCAATTAAATCAAATTTAATTTAAACTCCATTTAAATTTTAAATCAAGTATAATATAATTCTTATACTGGTCATAACAAATGAAGTACAAACTAATGGTAATTCAATTTTAAATTAAAACTATAATAATTAAGATAAATGAATATTATAGTGTTTTTTGTTGTTGATAGAATATTATAGTTTTTAGTTGAGAAAAGTGGACAGATGAACACATAAATGCGGTTTGCACATTAGTTTAATCTAGCATAAATAAACAAATATATAAGAGTTAAAGAAATTACAATTTCTTATTTTGTAGTCTTGGTAACAAATTTCTTTAGTTTTTAGTAGTAAAAAAGCATCTGTCTTGATTTGTGTCTCTACGTATAAGTCAACTTATAATTATTATTTTATTTTTTAAATAAATTTTTTATAATTATATTTAGGATATTACATATATTTCTCTTATAAAAATTTAAATTTTTTATCGACGACGTGTGACACTTAAAATACTTAATTAATTTATTATTAAAACAATTTAAATTTTTATAATAAAACTGTTATAATGTTAAATTTTATGTAAAAAGAAAACAATTCAAAATACTAAATGATATATATAAATTGTCTTATAATAATAAGAAACAAAATAAGAATAAACTATCGTATCTTATTTGCGTTTGGTGAAACAGCATGTCCTAACAAATTAATCAATGACACTATCATATTGCTACTCTCTAATTAAAAGTTTTATCCTCAACATGAGAAGAAATAGAAACAAACATGATAGCAGAGGTTTACAAAACACGACTTAGATCGAATTTGGACAAAAATTCAGATCATAATATGTTCTTTAATCCAATCAAATTTGCCTTTAACTTGATCAAATTCGATAAGTTACGGATTTATTAAAGACATAATAAAATAAAGACTAGGCCGAATTGATTTCAAGACAAGACGTCAAATAGTAATCCTTAAACTTTCTTTAAAAAAAAAAACAATTAAAATTTAATGAAAGTCGTAACAAACTACGTACAATTATCACTTATTGATTCATTCAATAATAATAATTAATAATATTATTTTACAAATTATAAATTATTAAATTAGTGATTCGATTAATAATTTTTGTAAAGAGAATAATTCAATAATAACATAAAATAATAACAAAAAATAATGATTTATTTAAAAATAATTTAGAACGAGATAAATAATTCGATCATTTTTCTACCTAGTTTTTACCTTGTCATTATTTTGTTTTGTTGTCTTTAATTTTTTTTAGACCGAATTATACCATCACATTGTTTACGGAGTAAAACGCACAATTTTGTACACTCTTAGGTGATAGTATAAAAGCATTAAATTTTTTTACCCTTTAAATACTGTACATCTCACGTAATTCTTAACCATTCACTAATAAAAGACATTATTTTGATGTTAGAATTAAAATTTTCATTTAATCTTCGTTAGCTTTTACAATTTATATATATATATATATATATATCCTTGACCTGTTTTTATTTTAGAATAATAAACTTGTAAAAAAACACACTTAATTTTGGTTGTTCTAAAAAAAAAAGAAGCTTATTTTTGATTTGTTTTGCGACTGAATTGAATCGAAAGAATTTATTTACCAGTGTCGGGTAGAATAGAAGAGAGCAGAGAGAGATCTAACTCTCATATCTAGGTCGCCGGTTAATCGAATTTTCACTTTCGTTGTGTATAACCTACGCCACAAAACGCCGTTAACGCTGCCGGAATCACCACTCTCCACGGTTACTTGATCGCAAATCAATTTCCAGCACCTTCCATCCTCTCTGTGAGTCTGGGAGCGTGTTGTTTCTCTTCTCGAGCATAGGTCCTATCGCCCAATCTCCGATCCGAACTCGGTGAGTCTCGCTCTCAATTTTGATTTGATTTTCAATTTCAACTTCTTATGCCTTCTTTTTTTTTTTCTCTCGATCTGTCACAGTTGATAAAACTCCAACAATTCTACATTTTGTGTGTGTGTCTGTGTAAATTGATACTAATTTTTTCACCACAACCCTAATAATTCTGTTTGCATATCTACTTTATTATGATTCTTATTACATTACATACGCTATTTTCAATGTATTGTATTGTTTACCAATGATAACTTGTGTAGGATTAGTTATCTAAGGTTAATTGAGTGTAGAAAAGTGATCAAAAGTGTTATTGATTCATTTGAGTTGTGATAATTATGTTGATTGATACTTTGTTTTGAGCTCTGAATTGTAATGCATTTCGTTGCTTATATGTATCAATCATTGCATATATCAATTTTTGTTTTGTTTTGTTTTTTATCAGGCTTGGTGATGGAACAAAGGTTTTGATCAAATAAAAGCAGAGTGATTTTGCTTGTTCTGTAATCTATCTATGGGGACTGAAAATCCAGGTCGTCCAAACTTCCCTGCAAGACCTGCTTCCTCACCTTTTGCTGCTGGACAGACTATGACACCTTTTTCATCAATGGGTCCTGTGGCTGGATCAGAGCCTCCTTCTTTTCGACCTACTCCTCCTGCTCCTCCCCAAACCCCCACGCCGTTTGCATCGTCTGGACCTGCTGTTAGACCAGGGGCACCGAGTTTTAGACCTACACCACCAGGCAGGTTCAATGACCCAACCGTGCCTCCTCCTCCTCCTCCATCGTCCAATATCCCTCCAGCGCCAGCTGCTGGACCTTTCCAACAATTTTCAGCACCACCCTTTTCCTCGACAGGTCAACCTCTCACACGGCCTCCTCCCTTGGTGCAACCATCAATTCAACAACCTGGAAGTCAAGCACCCTACTTTCCATCATCCCTTCCACCTCAGCCACAGATGCCTTATGTTCAAATGGGGTCTCCAGCTTTAGGATCAAATGTTCCTCCTCCTCAATTTCAACCATCTTTTCCTGGTTATGCCCGTATGCAGCCTGGTGCTGAGATACAAGCTCCACCTATGCAGTCCTCTATTCATGCGAATCAAGGAAATTATGGACCTGCACCCCCTGCAGCATCATCCCCTTTTTCACCTCATCTAGGAGGCTATGCTTCATCACTTCCAGTGGCTACTCCAATTGGTGGCCATCCAACACAGCAACCAGGGTCTGTACCCCCTACTGGTGCCATTCAGGGTTTGACAGAAGACTTCAGTTCACTCACAATGCAAACTCGTCCTGGAACAATGGATCCATTATTTGATGCTAAAGAACTTCCAAGGCCGTTGGATGGTGACGAGGAGCCGAAGCATTTGGCTGAGATTTATCCCATGAACTGCCGTCCCAGATATCTACGATTCACAACCAGCGCAATTCCTAGCTCTCAGTCCCTAGCTTCAAGGTGGCATCTGCCACTTGGAGCAGTTGTATGTCCACTCGCTGAATCTCCAGATGGGGTTAGCACCTCTTTTTACCTTTTTGATGAGCAGTAATGTACTGGTCATGTTATTTGCCGTTATTTGCCTTTGTTCACTGTTCTTTGTTTTCAGGAAGAGGTACCTATAATTAGTTTTGCTCCAGCTAGTGTTGTACGCTGTAGAAGATGCCGCACATACGTGAATCCATATGTGACATTTACAGAAGCTGGAAGAAAGTTCCGGTGTAATGTATGCACCTTGCTTAATGATGGTACTCTTTTTACTCCCATAGCTCTGTTTTTTGCTTTATAACTGAGAAGTCATTATGGAAGAAAATGGTAGTAATCATGTCTCAATTACTTCAGGCCTGCATATTTAGTAACTAGACAAGATTTTCTTTGAGGCTCTAAAAGTTCAATAACTTCTGTATCATTGCATTCTATTGATATGCCCAAAGGGTACTTGATAAGAGAATGCAGAAACTTGGTTTCTTTACTTATATAATGTGGATTATGGTGCAGTGTCATATTGGAGCTAAACTTGCTCTCTGACTTCTGATTATATTCATGTCAGTTGTGCTGTACATTTATTACTGTCATGATAAGTGGATCATTGCTCTACTTTGATGTTAAACCAGACTTGTAACCTGCACACACAATAAAAAACTTATGATGAAAGCTACTTTTTTGTGTCAGATATATCATGCATATTATAATTGGTTGAATTCTATCTTTGTTTAGATATTAATCTATTAAGTTTTATTTTACATGCAGTTCCCAGTGAATATTATGCACAATTAGATGCCACTGGAAAAAGAGTCGATTTGAACCAACGACCTGAGCTTACAAAGGGTACTGTAGAATTTGTTGCCCCTGCTGAGTATATGGTGCGGCCTCCTATGCCCCCAGTATATTTCTTCCTCATCGATGTTTCCATATCTGCAGTTAGAAGTGGCATGATTGAGGTAAGTGCTTCACTTCTGGCTCAATGTATGGCTTGTATTGCACACTGAATCTTAGCCATTAGAGTTCTCCCGTTTTTTCATGAAAGATAAATGAATAATTTTTTCTGTTGTGCAATGTATGACCTTATTTTTTGGGAATTAAAGACTCAGAACCCTTCTAGATACATGGTTGATAAATGGCCATAAACAAGAGTAATGTGAGTTTTTTGTCTCAGACTAGTTCATTTAGAAAGAAAGTGGTCTGTGTACTAAAAAGCTTATTAATATCTATGTAGTCAGTAGCAGATAGCGTAGCGTATTGGCCGACCCTTAAAACGCTATAGCGGTGTACCGGGTAACGGTATAGCCGCTGCGTCGAAGAGTCTAGGGGAACATTTAGAAGCAATTAATATTTAATACCATACACATATAAAGGCAAAAAAAATAGAAAAATGCAAAAACTAAAGAAACATTCCTAAGTCATTCATAACTTAAAAGGTCATTGCTACTAATATTTCAAACATAATTTAATATGGTTTTTATTTTCACTGAGCTTTTATACATATCTTTTAGATGATTTTAATTATTCGAAATACCCCATTCTTTGAGTAATTTAATCATAGCTGGAACTCACAATAATTGGTGGAGCTTATTTCTTATGTGCATTTGAGGGTTGCATCGCATATTATGCTTTTTGAGCATGTTTGTGTAATTTTTGTTGAATAACTTTACAATACATGTTTTATTGGGGACTATTTAGTAAAAGTAATTTTCCTGGAATGAGTTGTGCATAGGTATTGCACGGACAAATTTGTCCCAATATACCAAACGATCAAAATTCAAAAATGAAATTTGCCAGAAGTAACATTTATTTATTTGTAAACGTTTTTGTCGCCAACTTTGGGTTATGAATGCATTTTGATTTGGGGTTACACAATAACTTATTTGTCACAACTATTTTGGAGGTCTTAGGCACACATTGCATAATTTCTAATGTTATTGTTCTTTATCCAGATTGCGGCCCAGGCAATCAAGTCCTGCTTAGATGAGCTTCCTGGCTCCCCACGAACACAAATTGGGTTTGCAACTTTTGACAGCACTATACATTTTTATAACATGAAGGTTTGTACTTTGTAGTACTACAAGCAATAGTGCATTACCACTGGCAATGTGTCTGTTTCCCTCGTAGTTGGCCAGGATTTGTACCTAACAGTTTGTGTATCATGCTTTTGCAGTCAAGCTTGACTCAACCACAGATGTTGGTAGTCTCAGATCTGGACGACATATTTATTCCACTACCTGATGATCTTCTTGTTAACTTATCTGAATCAAGAGATGTGGTGGAAGCCTTCCTAGATAGTTTGCCAACTATGTTTCAAGATAATGTTAATCTGGAATCAGCTTTCGGTCCTGCTCTTAAGGCTGCTTTTATGGTTATGGTATTTTTTTTAATCATAATTACCTTCTATAGTGCCTTTTTTAATCATAACTTCCTCTGCTAGTTTCCCCCCTTAAGCAGTGAACTTGATACATACCTTTGACATAAATTGAATCAGAGTTATATATAGTTATATAGATTAGTTTTCAAGGTCTACAGGGGATATTGAGTGTTGCAAAATGCAAACCTAATTCTATTGAAAGGAAAAACTTCAACAATAATTGGAATAAGATATTGGCACGTGCTTTATTATTTTATTCAATAACATTAATGCAGATATGTTGTTCTGTACCTGTACTAGTTGCTTCCAGATTTAAAATCTATAAAAAGTTGTGTTAGGAATTGTATGATCAATCCCTATTACCGGTACTAGCCAATCCTGTCCTGTACTAGTTATTTCACATTTCTTTTGGATTGTGATAGGAAATTCTTTATATCTTATTAGGAGGGAATGACAGACCCGATATTTGGAATTAAAAGACCCTGACTTATAGAATTCTCATATTTTTTTCTTTTTTTTTCTTTTTGCAAATTATGGGAAGTCTGCCTCAGTTTTTCCAATACAAGTAATATCATTTGTATTTGTTGTATTTTAATAGAGTATAGACTATAGAAACGGTTGATAATTGGTAGCATTTAAATCACCTACTTCGTAACTGTCTGTTAGGAATAGACAATTGCAGTTAGCTAACTGAAGTAGTTAGCTTGACAATTAGTTAGAGAGGAGGATCAAAACAGTATAAATAATAGGAGAGTAGGAAGAGTGAGGGGTAATTCTGGGTGGGAGAGACCAAGCTCTAGAATGCCTGGAGCATAGAGTGGAGATGCATTTCCATCATACATTCTTGATCTATGAACTTGTATCACGTTGATACTGGTCGGAAGTCATTTTTTATAGTGAAGGTTGTCCCCAACTCTGATCCAGTTCTGTTAATAAGCAATTTTACTTTTGTTAAAACTACAAAGTGCTGTGTACCCAAACTTTGCATATTCTAAGATTCAACTCCTTTTCGAATAAGAAGTTCCAATTGTGGCCACAGAGCTTTTCTGGACACACTTAAATATGACAAATTCACTGAATAAATTAGATAATCATAGAGAAGAGAAGCAAGTTACACTCCTTGCAGAATTTGGGGGGTGGAGTGGGGGACCTATGGCTATGGCTATGGCTATCCAAACTCAAGGGGACACTATCTACCTGGAATTTGTCAACTTTTGAATACCTTTTTTCTTGTGTGTTTGACAATTTCATTTTATTATGCCTTACTCTGTTATAATCTTTCCACACCTCTGTGCAGAGTCAACTTGGAGGGAAATTGTTAATTTTCCAAAACACACTTCCATCTCTTGGTGTCGGTCGCTTGAAGTTACGCGGAGATGATTCTCGTATTTATGGGACTGATAAAGAACATGGACTGAGACTGCCCGAAGATCCATTTTATAAACAAATGGCTGCCGAGTTTTCTAAGTATCAAATCTCCGTAAATGTGTATGCATTCAGTGATAAGTACACTGACATAGCCTCCTTAGGTATTTTAAATTTTTTTATTTATTTAAAATTTCTACTTACTTCAGTATGCCATTCTAGTATTAAACCTGTCACTCTGATTAGAATTTAGAAGATATCTGATTGATTTATCTAACAATTCTTTAGTTGTGGCATTGTTTTATGATGACTCGATGTTACAATTTTATGAGCTTTAACTATACTGAATTCTGATGTGATCCATATTTTTCAACTGCTTTTGAAGTGTTGTGATCTTTTAATGTTAGTTGTCTGCATTATTACTTGACAGGATGACTTTAGGGTCTCATTAAGAGTTAACTGATACTCTAACTCATGGTTCTATTTGGCAACATAATTAGTTCATACTTTAATTCAACTGTTGAAGAAACTTAATTGGATGATTTCCATATTTTCCCCTGATGGTGCTGTGATTAAAGATGTGTGGAATATCAACTGATACTCTAACTCATGGATCTATTTGGCAATAAATTGTTTGTAAATCAGTAAAAGCTCAAAAAGAAATCACAAGTTACGGGTTGATTGTAGTAGTTATATCTGTAAATCATGCATCCCCGTGCCCCAATGTAATTTCATTTGATATGCTTTTCTGCATTTGGGCTCTTCTAAGCAATTATTCTCTTAGCATTTGTGCTCTTCTAAGCATATAGTCTTGCATACTAATGATCTTATACATGAAGCAAATTAGGTATTTATTATTATTACCTTCTGTTTAGGAACTCTGGCAAAGTACACTGCTGGTCAGGTGTATTACTATCCAGCTTTCTTATCAGCCATTCATGGGGAGAAATTGAGACATGAATTAAGGAGAGATCTCACTAGAGAGACTGCATGGGAAGCTGTAATGCGTATTAGATGTGCAAAAGGTCTGTGCATTCATTTTGTTTTCAAAATACTCACCTTCCATGCCTTTTTTGTATCTGTTTTCTGCTTCGTGCAATGTGCATATACGATTAAACATATAAGATTAAGCATACACATAAAATTGATGATAATTGTCTATGTTTCTAGGTGTTCGCTTCACAACTTATCATGGAAACTTCATGCTAAGGTCCACGGATTTGTTAGCACTTCCAGCCGTAGATTGTGATAAAGCCTTTGCCATGCAGTTATCACTTGAAGAGACATTACTGACAACTCAAACTATTTATTTTCAAGTTGCATTGCTGTATCCTTTCTTCAATAATTCTTAAGATGTGTTCTAATATACTACCTCCGTTCCTAAATGTAGGACCCAGTTGATCAAACACGGGAATTAAGAAAGTTGATAGTAGTATTAAATTTTGTTGACAATTGATGTTGTTTTTATAGTTTTATCCTTTAAGAAAGAGAATTAGTTAATGTTTTCACAATAATATTTATTGTTTGTCGCAGAAAACTATGTAAATTAATTAGGGGTATGTTAGGAAAGAAATACTTAATGCATTTGAAAATTTATAAAAAGGCACACATAAATTTCTCAAGTTATATATAGGGACGGAGGCATTTAGATGAGCTTTATTGTTGATAATAAAGGTTAATCAATTCTTTTATGATACTACTATTCAAAAAAAGGAAGACTCAATGCTCTTAGGGAGTCAGATTTATTTTCAAAAGGAGTTTGTACTTTTGAGTCTTTCCTGGAAAGTAAAGTACATTTTTTATTTATTACAAAAAATAGCCTTATTTTATACTTTTTTTCTATCTGCCATTCAGCTCATCTCTATCATGCTTTGTTTTTACTATTTCTCCTTAAAATGATTGTGTGAATGTCTGTCATGCTTGATATTCAGCTAAGTTGGCTAAGGCAGAATATTTAGAATGTGAAATTTTAAAATCGGTTGCATCCTTAACAACAAAATAGATATACTGCATCTTGTGGAGAAAGGCGTATCAGAGTACACACAATGGCAGTGCCAGTAGTTACAGACTTGGCGGATATCTATCGCCTGGCTGATGCTGGTGCAGTTGTGTCTCTATTTAGTAGGCTAGGTAGGATAAAAAGGACTTCTTTTCTAGTGACATCATATACGTGATGGATCTGGTTGTTACTATCTTCTTATACAGTTCCATCATATTTGCAGCAATTGAGAAAACATTGTCCCAAAAACTGGAAGATGCACGGAGTGCTGTGCAACTGAGAATTGTGAAAGCCCTCAAGGAGTATCGGAATCTTTATGCTGTGCAACATCGTTTAACCAACAGAATAATATATCCAGAGTCTTTGAAGTTCCTAATGTTGTATGGACTAGCTCTCTGTAGATCATCGGCTCTACGCGGAGGGTATGGCGATGTTCCTCTGGATGATCGATGTGCATCAGGACATACAATGATGACTCTACCAATAAAAAGATTGTTGAAACTTCTCTATCCTAGCTTGATTCGAGTTGATGAATATCTTCTGAAGGTATGCATTACTGGCCTTGAAAATTTACCAATAAATGGTTAAATTGTTTGATTTATTTCTGCTTGTGTTCCAGGCATCTGTACAAGCTGATGACTTAAAAAGTATCGAGAGAAGGTTACCTTTGACCGGGGAAAGCTTAGACTCTAGGGGTCTTTATATATATGATGATGGCTTCCGGTTCATTATATGGTTTGGTAGGGTGATTTCACCTGATATAGCAAAGAATTTACTCGGGGCAGACTTTGCAGCAGAATTATCGAAGGTATTGTATATTAATGCTGTACAAACTTAGGTTCATAATAGGTGTTTTTCTAGGCAGAGAAGGAGAGAGGCCTATAGAGAATAAGGGTTTATTATAGGCCGTTGTCATGTTAAGCGGCTTTATCTTTTTTTCAACTTCAATCTCTAGTTCAAATTTACCTTGGTAGCTTTTTGGCTCTTAATTAGAAAAACTTATCATATATTTATTCTTGTTGAGAGTTTCACATTAGATGAGATATGGTTTGGAAATGTATTTATAAGTGGAAGGCTTTACAAACCAATTAGGTAAGGATGAGTTAGATTCAATATACAAAACCTAATATGGTATAGAGCATATTTATTGGGCCACCCACTATTTGTATCCACGCACCAAGTCCATGGTGCCCAGCATTATAGGTGTATTGTGAAAAATCCAAGTCCTGCATAGAATAGAGATAAAGCCTGAAATATAATTTATAAAGAGAGACACCTCTTGCTTTATATGTCATTTTGTAAAGATAAATTAGGCTTAGTATAAAAATCTAAGACGGTATCAAAGTCTATCCAAGATTCGTTGGATTACGTACTATTGGGCCACTCAAGTCATGCTCCAGATATCCAATCTTGGACGTGAGAGAAGGGTGTGTTGAGAGTTCCACGTTGAATGCGATATGATATGAAAATGTGTTTATAAGTGGAAGACATCCCTTACCCTACCAACCGATTTTGTGAGGATGAGTTAGACCCAATATAAAAATTTAATATGGTATCAAAACATGTTATTGGGCCACCCACCTTATATATCTACGCACCAAACCCAATAGTGCGAGGGGGGGGTAGTCCCACGTAGAATAGAGATAAGACCTGAAACATAGTTTATGAAGAGAACCGCCTCTCACTTTATGAACCGGTTTTGTATGAGTTAAGTCCAACCCAAATTCTAAGAAATCCCTTTCTCTTTCTCCCCCTGCCTTGCTCTCTTTGCGCATGTATTTTAGTGCCTATACAATTGTTGAATTATAAATAGTTGCCAATTTTTATTCTTGTCTTTTATAGTTGATTTAAAAATATATAATTTGATGGAGTTTAATTTATATACGTGGCCAGTGTAAAACAATTTTACATTGTCAGGTAATCAGAGTTCACATTCTTACCATGTCATATTAAAATAATTTCATAAAAATAAAATAGAAAAACTAAAACATTTTGAATTGTGCCTTGCGCGTATTCAACATTTGTCTTATCATGTAAATCTTAATCTCCTCTTTGTTCTCACATTGTTGAATGAACAATAGTTAAGTGTAAGCAAGAACAAATCATTTGAATTGACAATCATTGTAATTGAACAGAAATCCTCATAACTTTCCTCAATCCCGAATTCAGTGGGTACCCATTTGCTTTGACAGTCATTTATGCCCACAGACAAAACAAAACTTATAATTTCAGCAATACAGAAAGTTGGAGTTGAGTTGATAAACTCAGTGAGTAATGGAGAAGGATAAATATTTTTGCAACTTGTAAGGATATGTGTATACAAAAGTATCCTCCATGGAGAGAGATCAAAGAGGGGAAGTTTGACACTTGGAAGGAAAAAAGGAAACTTGGTATTAATTGGAGGTTAATGGGTAGGTGGTGGTTTCTGAGTGGAGAAAATCAAATAACAATTTCAATCAAGTGATTGGACTCAATTGGTTAATGAATTTAGTTAAGTTTAAACCAGCGAGAGTACACGAGTTCAACTCTAGTTTATCAGGGCCTCTTTCTCTTTAAGAACAAGAGGGTTAAGCCTAAAAAAATTGATGAGGAGTTTTTGCATTAGATTGACTTTTATTTTAATAACGGTGTCAGATGGATATTATTCTCAACCCATTAAATAACTTCTTGTATTGTCAATTTATTGTATCAAGCCATAGCAGAGTCGATATGTGTGTCTATTCCTTCTTTATTTGCAAAATTTGAAATTCATCTGGCGCTGTGTGTATATATTTTTTTTGACAGGCTACTCTCAATGAGCATAATAATGAAATGTCAAGGAGGCTGATGAGGGTACTTGAAAAATTAAGAAATGACGATCGTGCATATTACCAGTTGTGCCACCTTGTGAGGCAAGGTGAACAACCCAAAGAAGGATTCCTCCTTCTTGCAAACCTTGTTGAGGACCAGATGGGTGGTAACAGTGGGTATGCTGATTGGATGCTACAGATATCCCGACAAGTGCAACACTCATAATATATAGGTATGGATTGTAATATTATGAATACCTTATCGCATGTTTGACTAAAAAACTGTGGTAATTCCTTGAGTCTTTCTGTTTTAGTGACTTGAAGGCAGGGTTTGGGTCTTACCTTGTGAAGCTAAGGTTTGTGTTTGACTTTTGGTTCGACTTTTCTATATATAACATAGTAATCTTAACTCTGTCAAAAAAATATACAGTAATCTGAACATAATCATATATATTTACTTTATATACGGATTCCTTTGGTTTGAAATTTCTTTATATATAGTGATATGAACATAATAATATATTTATTTTATATACCAATTCCCTTTTGACAGTTTCCCAGGCTAGATAAGCACTGTTTTGTCAGGCTTGTTATCTGTCTCACAAGTGAGGACCATATCTTTCTGCATTGGAATAGGTTGAATCTGGCCTATGGGTTGCGTGGATTCTTGACATGGCTAATTGGTTGTGATCCCTAAGAAGGAAGCTTCCGAGAGACTGTTGGTTCAACCTTGAATGTGTCAATTAGATTAGCTCTACCATAGTGATTGAATTAAAACGTGCTTTCATGTCGTTCAGTCCTTGATAGAGGGAAAAGGAAGTGGAGAAACCAAAATTTCCTTGTATTTTTCCTTGTGAGATAAGTTTGTCTCATTTTTCTTTTGTTGTCAGCTTTTATGGTTATTCATTAATTTTGTAGAAAAAGAAAGCAGACAACAAGAAGAGATGACACGTCCAAACCAGTCTGCGAAATATTTAATTTTGCTTGGTGACTGTTGTTATTTATTTTTGATATTTAGTGACTGTGACTTGCGTTCTTCGTGGTTCTCTGAATCTCTTTATTTTTTTTGTTATTTACTTTTTTATATCTTGCGTCCCGATACATGCTTGTTATGATTGGCCACCTTCCAAATTGCATGAAATGGTATGTGCACATCTAGCAGGAGTTACAAGGTCAACTATGTGGTTTTTGAGGAGTTATATTTGTCATTCATGAAAATTAAATTTTGCGCAAAATGTGCCAACACTGGATTGGCTTTAGCCTTTATGTACTAGTTCCTTTTAAAAAGTACTACAACATTTTTGGGGCCAAGAAAGTAATTTTCGGTTCAAAAGGATTATGTACATTATAGCTGTTTAGTTTTGCATCCAATTTTTTTTTTCCTCGTAGATTCTCGTTCTATCGCAAGGAGAGTAGATATGTAGAGGGTAGTTGAGTTAGAAAAAATATAAGAGAAACCAACAAGAAATACTTACTGGATTGATAAATATGTTATATGATATGATCTTATGGTGTTTAGTGGGAGAGTTAACTATATCATGTGATATACACATTCACATTGTTGTTGATCAATGTTAATAAAGTCACCGTTCAATCTAGTTATCAGTAGATGAGTGTTACTTTTATAATTAGTTGAACAACAATTTAATAAAAAAACTTGGGCACAA
Organism: Cicer arietinum; assembly: GCF_000331145.2. Lineage (NCBI taxonomy): Eukaryota > Viridiplantae > Streptophyta > Magnoliopsida > Fabales > Fabaceae > Cicer > Cicer arietinum. Next base: position 74,243,985 of record NC_021162.2, read on the forward strand.
GAGAAAGAACACAATTCCATTTGAATAATTATTGTTCTTTACTTTAGCACAAAGTGAATTTGAATAGGAATTTAAGTGAGACACCGAGATTTCCATGGGAATTGGAATTTGACACAGCAGTTTCAAAGAGGAAGAGCACCATAAGCCTCGTATTTGATTGATATAGACGGTATTAACCATTTAGATAATATATCTAAATCTATTCCTTTTTGGCAGAAAGCAATTCAACTCAACAAAGAAAGTAAATAGTACTAATACAAGTATTGAAAAATATGAATATGTATTCTTCCCAAAAAAACAAATCCTTTCATTATTATTCATTGTTAATAAAGTAATAATGAGTTTTCTTTTTAATTTTTTTTAGCAGCTTCATTTGTAAATGATTACTAAAATAATATTGGTATATTTAGAATATTAATAATTTGATGTTTTTAAATTTATAATAAAAATAAAGAAATATCGATTTAAAAGTCAAATATTTGATTTAAATGTATTGTATGTGTATTTTTATTTATTTATAAATAATATCATAATATGATTTGATTGGATGCATATCTAAAAAGAATTTACATGTTGATGTATAAAAATTAATCTTTTTCTTTTCTTTCAATTTTTATTTTCAATCTAACTTGTAGTTTATTACAATCTAAAATTTATTTGATTTTATTTTAGAAATCGCAACTCTCTATAAATACAAATAAGCACGTTGCACAATATAATTCATCAATCACCTAGAGTCATAGTAGACCTCACAAATTACATACCCTCACTTGGATTCATAATCCGCATTGTGAAAGATTGCTTTTATACTCCTTCAATTAAACCTTTACCTTTCATTTAAATTCTTTTTAGGTTGAAATACTTAAAATATCCTTATCAAATCAGTAAAAATCTAAATAATTTAAATAAGTAAAAATCAAAACAGTTATATCCCCACAATTTGATATTTTCGAAAAAGTAAGTTTTAAAAGAAAAAAAAAGTTTTTATCGGAAATTTTAAGAAGAACGAAATTTCCGGTAGTTAAAAATGAACACCGGAAATTTCAAAAGTGAAATATCCGGGAGTATTCACCGGAAATTTGAAAAATCTAGTATTTATTTTCAATACTGGAAATTCAAATTTCCGGATGGCATTCCCGGAAATTTCAAAACTGAAATTTCAGATAGTAATTTATAACTACCGGAAATTTCAAATTTCCAGTATGTTCACCGGAAATTTCAAATTTCGGGTATGTTCACCGGAAATTTCATTTGTCGTTGAAATTTCCGGTAGAGTATGTATTTTTTTAATTTTTGTTTTTACATAATTTTTTTTTATTTTTTATTTAATTCAATTTTGTTAGTGAGGACCAGAGGAGCAAAAATAAACGTTGATCATTCTCGAGTTCGACCTCCTACACAACAAATAGGAGAGTTGCAGTTGAAAAAAGAAGAAAGAGAAATGAAGAAATGCAGGCGCATGAGTTTCAGCAAAATCCTGTGTTTGATGAAGAACAAGATCAACAGCCGCAACAAGATGATGTGTTTGATGATGAACATGATCAACAACACCAGTTTGATGATGAACATGGTCAGCATCACCAACCTGAAGAACCCATGTTTTCTGGAGGTCCTTATGATCTTTCTGTCCTTAAGGATTATGAGCACCATATTGCAATAAATGTGTAGAATAGACAGGTTAGTAAATAATTTATTTTTATATATTATAATATTTAATATATTTGTAGTATAAGTTATTACAAAGTTGATTTTAGATTATAAGTTATTGTGTGTGATTTTTAATTGTATATTTAAATATGGAATCTTTAATATATAATTGTATATTTAGATTATAAGTTATTGTGTGTTATTTTTAATTAAACAAGATAGACGTGCCTTGAAAGTTGTTTCAAATGGCAAAAAGCAAGACAAATTCATTGATATCAGATATATATTACCTGCTCAGATAGATTATTGGATTAATATATTTGGATTACGTCATCTGAGAAGATGTAGTTTGCACATGATTGACGGTAATATGATTTCTGCTTTTGCTGAGAGATGGCACGCAGAGACTAGCTCATTTCACCTGCCATTTGGTGAAATGACTATTACTCTTGACGATGTTAGGGGTCTTTTGAGCATACCATGCTATGGAGAGTTTTTCACACCTCCCGCTAATGTCAACGAAGATTTGGCAATTGCTACTGCTGTTGAGTTATTGGGAGTTGCTTATGATGAAGTTGTAACTGAAACTAGGACCAATAGAGGTGTCTCATATAGTTTTGAGTGGTTGAAAGCTGTATTTTTCAAGCAACTTCGTGATGGACGATATGACTGTGCAGCGAGGGCATACCTACTTCATTTGGTAGGGTGTACCATTCTAACTGATAAAAGTTCTACCCTTGTATCTGCAAAATATCTGTGCCTGTTTCAAGATCTTGATACTTCTGGTAAATGGGCATGGGGACCAGCTGCACATGTTGTTTTATATGACTATCTTAGAGATAGTACATTGCCTGCAACGAAACAAATTGGAGGATATTTATCTCTATTGCAGGTATTATTATATTTATTATACTTATTATTATTATTATTATTATTATTATTATTATTTTTAATTATTTAAATACCTTCATAATTTTATTATATTTCAAGACGTAAATAATTTGTATTTTTTTTTAATTATTTACAGACATGGATTTATGAGCATTTTCTTGACATTTGTAAACGGGGTATGGATAAGCCTATATCTTCAATGCCACAAATGTTTCGATGGACTGCAAAACAAACATATGAGAATGTTGTATACTACAGAGCAAAGCTGGATGCTTTGAGGGATACTGATATTATCTGGATGCCGAATTACGATGAAAACTTTATGACACGATTTCAGTCTGTGTCGTTGTTTACAGGATACATTTGTTGGTGTTCCACGATAGTACCGTATTTACCAGAGAGGTGCATACGACAATTTGAGTATACTCAACACATCCCTCATACACCACTGATGCTCGTTGTACGTGATGTTGATGTTGAATGGAGGATGTACAGGAACTCTGTACGATCACTTCGTGCTACATTGCATCCAGCTGCATATCCACAGGAGTGTGTTGATGGATACATTCGGTGGTACTATAGGATATCTCATCCTCGGATGAACCCTTACGTTGCTGCATATGCTGATGCTGGTCCTGGTCTTAGTCATGATGTTGGTCTTAGTCATGATGCTGGTCCTAGTCATGATGATGGTCCAGATACTAGGTGTACACGGTGTTATGAAATTGGTGGTCTTATACAGCAGAGTTTAGATTTACATATGGGTGGTCCTGAAGATCAGATGCGTGTCTTATTAGAGAGAGCTTTACACATTTCTAGAGGAGGAGATTATCAATAATATTATAGTTGTATTATTCAGACTTATTTATGCGTGTCTTATTATAGGTGTATTATTCAGACTTATTTATGTGCAACTTATTTATGGGCCACTTATTTATTTTATTATACGTGACTTATTTATTTTATTATACGTGACTTGTAGTGTTAATTGTTACACTTTCGTCTATGATCTTCTCAATACTCATCTCTGTCTCCCTCTCAAGTGTTAAGTTTCACATAAGTGATGCTTCCCTAAAAAAATTCAACCTCAACAACTAAGGGTAAATAGGTTAGGCTAGACCAGACTTTGAAAGATCTGAGTTTGACCTACGATTAATTTTGTAGTATGAGTCTGACCTACGGTCTACCATAGACTATTTTTTTTGGTTTGACTTGATCTTTTTTAAAAGTATGGTATAGTCTGAAAACTTATTTAAAAGTTTATTTCACATTAAAACATCTAAATAGTATATTTTATAATTTTTTTTTTTAAATAGGTTAAACTAGACCAAAATATATAAGGAAAACTAATAAATATAAAAACATAAGGAAAACTAATAAAATTATAATAATAATAAAAAAATAACAGTGTTAATAAAAAAAAATATATAGGTCAACCTATGTGGTATTTGATTTTTATATGAGTTTGATTCTGATCTATTTAAATTAAAAGATTTAAAAAAAAACTTGAGTCTAATTTTTTTATTAAATAGGTTAGGTCAAACTAGATTGTAAATAGATAAGACTATAGGTATTTGGGTATTTGACGCCTATTTCTACCCTGCAAGTTGAAAGTCAACGTCACTTCAAAGAATCCCAACTACAATGTCAAAGTGTACTGTAGGGGAATCATTGCCATTGCATGGTATAAAAATAATGACACCCTTTGACCAAGACCACAAAAATACTACCTTTCTTGGACAAGTAGTGTTTGAAGGGAACAATGTGATCAAAACTCAAACCAAAACAATTTGTTGAGTAAAATGAGGGACACATTAAATTTATTAATGTCAATATAAGAGGTAACTACAAATATATCAGGAGACAATATTTTTATCTGATAAATTACCTTATCATAGTCAAAACAATACTAGTATTCGGACCATTATTAATATTGATAGTCCACAATGAATTATATTCCACTCTAGGAGCAACCAATTATTTAATTATTTCTTCATGAAATTTAATTTACCTAGGTCAAACTAGTGATCCAGTACATTTGATTAAATTCCACCGATTACAACTCTTCAGTTTATGCTCTTTATTATCCACCTTAATAATTTCCTCATCTCCCTTCTCTATATAAACCTCTCCACACTTTTCTATTTTTCCATAAATTTGTGCTTTGCATTTTTATTTTATTTTTCGGTTTTGTTACAATGTGCTTCCAAAAGGTGGGTTATTTGCTATTTGCGCTTATAACTAATTTACTACTTAGTGGTCAATATGGGAATTGCAATCGTATTATTGGTCATAATCATATTCATAATAAGTCACACACTCATCACTTAGCCACTAAAAGACTTAACCAAAGTGGTTTTGTTCAACGAAGTGGAATCCATTTTATTCTTAACGGGAAATCATTATACTTGAATGGTTTCAATTCCTATTTTTTAATGAACATAGCAACGGACCCATCTACAAAGTCCAAAGTTACTACAATTTTTCAAGAAACTTCTAAACACGGTTTAAATTTAGCAAGAACATGGGCCTTCAATGATGGAGATTATAAACCTCTTCAAATTTCCCCCGGTACTTATGATGAGGATGTATTTAAGGTATATACTAATTTATTGCATTTTATATTATAACCAACATTTAAAAAAAATTATGTTTTGCTTACATATTTTAGTTTATACACATACATATTGTTAGATAATATTATTATATATTAGTAGTAAGGGTATTTTAGACAATTCTAGACAATTCTATTTTCTTATATATATACTCAGTGTAACCCTATTAACTTCAGTTTTGGTTTATTATATGATATGAAACCCTAGAGTGGTTGTTTTCTCTTCTTCCTCTTTCTTCCTCTTTTCATTGTTAACATGGTATCTAGAGCCTATTTCGATCCTCATTGAACGATCCCGCCTCTATTCCGCTGTCGAGTTCCCAACAATTAGGGAATATAATTATAGTTTATCTTTTCTAACATTCCAATATTCAGTGAGATTTTCCGTGTCCCAATTCTGCTTTACCCTTTCTTTGTAGCTTTTCGTTTATTTTTAGTAGATCAATAAAAAAAAAAAAAATTATTAGGGTTCTA
>NC_021162.2:74250184-74254642 GCF_000331145.2 Cicer arietinum
GTTTATGTTTGATTGTATGCCTGTCAAGAATGTGGTTAGTTGGAATGCGATGATTAGGGGATATTGTGAGAATAGACGACCGCACGATGCGTTGAAGTTGTTTTGGAAAATGAGGGGACGTTTGGATGTGGAAATGAATAAAGTGACGGTTGTGAGTGTTCTTCCTGCTGTTGCTGATTTGAGTTCTTTGGATTTGGGTGTTTGGATTCATGGGTTTGTGCAAAGGAACCGACTTGATGAAGATGTTCATGTGTATGCTTTGGTTGATATGTATGCAAAATGTGGGGAAATTGGAAAAGCTAAATTGCTTTTTGAGGAGATGAATGAAAAAGATACATCGTCGTGGAATGCTTTGATAAATGGTTATGGTGTCAATGGTTGTGCGAAGGAAGCGTTAGAAGTATTCGCAGCAATGTTACGGGAAGGATTTGAACCGAATGAGATAACAATGACTAGTGTGTTATCTGCTTACCATTGTGGTTTGGTAGAGGAAGGAAGAAGATGCTTCAAAGAAATGGAGAGATTTGGAATTGTGCCTCAGATTGAGCATTATGGTTGTATGATTGACCTTCTAGGAAGGGTTGGATACTTGGATGAGGCTGAAAATTTGATCTTCTGTGTTGTCGCTCTGTCTGTTGCTTCTTCTGTTTGATTGCTAATCTCTCTAGTGATTTGCTTTGTTGCTTCTCTCTTTGTTTAGTTTGGTTTGATATGATTTAGTTTTGTTTGGTTCTATTTGGTTTGGTTTGTTTGGATTTGGTTTCGTGGTGCTACTTCTTTGGTGGTTCCTATCTGTTGATTTTGATATGGTTGTTGCTCCTTGGTTTGTTTGGATTTGGTTTCGTGGTGCTACTTCTTTGGTTGTTCCTATCTGTTGATTTTGATATGGTTGTTGCTCCTTTTTTGATCGCTTCTTTTTCGGTTTGATTTTTTTGTTGGCTTGGTTCTTCTCTTTGATTGTTGCTTCTTCTTTGGTGACATCCCTCTTGTCCCCCCGGCTGTCCAACCACCTCCTGCGATTGTTGATCCTCCTCGTTACCCCTCTCGTCATCATCTTCAGCATAGAATCATTATTCTACTGTTTGTCTCTTCTTCTTTACAGATTGCTGATTTGTTCACAAAGATGCATTCCATTAAACGTTTTCGTTTTTTTTAGTTGACAAACTCTCGATGCTCCATGTTAATGCATCGTGAGTTTGAGGGGAGATGTTAGATAATATTATTATATATTAGTAGTAAGGGTATTTTAGACAATTCTAGACAATTCTATTTTCTTATATATATATACTCAGTGTAACCCTATTAACTTCAGTTTTGGTTTATTATATGATATGAAACCCTAGAGTGGTTGTTTTCTCTTCTTCCTCTTTCTTCCTCTTTTCATTGTTAACATACTAATTTATTGCATTTTATATTATAACCAACATTTAAAAAAAATTATGTTTTGCTTACATATTTTAGTTTATACACATACATATAAGTATTAAATTTGTGGAAAACTTTATTTAATTTGGTACGTGAATATTTGAATTTGATTGCAGGGATTGGATTTTGTGGTATCGGAAGCAGGGAAATATGGAGTGAAATTGATATTAAGCTTAGTGAATAATTGGAATGATTATGGTGGAAAAAATAAATATGTGAAATGGGGAAAAGAACGAGGCCAAAACGTGAACAACGATGATGATTTCTACATAAATCCCGTTGTTAAGCAATATTACAAAAATCATGTGAAGGTAACAAAATATATATACACAAATAAAGTCACTAAATGCATACTCATCATATCATATAATAACAAAAATGTGTGCAGGCTATTTTGACGAGAAAAAATAGTATTAATGGATTGGCATATAAAGACGACCCTACTATTTTTGCATGGGAGCTTATAAATGAACCTCGTTCTCAAAATGACTCTTCCGGCAAATTAATTCAGGTTTTTTTTTTCTCTTTATATTTAAGCGTGTCATTGTTACATAATAAAAAATAAAGTAATTTATATAATGTATTTGTAACTATTAATACAGGATTGGGTGAGTGAGATGGCTGCATATGTGAAGTCTATTGATAGCAACCATTTACTAGAAGTTGGGCTTGAAGGATTTTATGGTGAAACAACTTCTCGAAACAAACCTGGTTATTATAACGTTGGAACTGATTTCATTTCCAATAACAAAGTTCCACAAATTGATTTTGCCACCATTCATCTCTACCCTGACCAATGGTACTTGTCTTTATTTATTTATTTATGATTAAAGGCGGATTTGATTCCTACTTTAACTTAACACAATTTTAATTCCTTTATTTTAAAATATAAAAATCTAGTTTCCAATTTTTTAATTTATATCGACCACTATGTCTGGTGCGAAAAAATCCTAAAAATTGTGAAACATGGATACTAAATTTTAAATTCTATTCAACATAATACATTAAATTTTTGTACTCAACATAATATAGTAATTAAAGTGATATGAATAATAATGTATTATAATATGAATTATGGGTGCAGGGTATCAAGCACAAATGAAACAGCACAAGATGAATTTGTTGACACGTGGGTCAAAGACCATATTCAAGACTCAAATGACGTTTTAAAAAAGCCAATTCTGATAACCGAGTTTGGAAAGTCTTCAAAATCTAGTGGATATAGCCTGGATAAGAGGAATAGTTACTTCAGTAAGTTATACAATTTCGTATACAGTAGCGCTAGTAATGGGGGCCCATGTGTTGGTGGGCTTTTCTGGCAGTTTATGGCCCAAGGATTGGATAACTTGCATGATGGCTATGAAGTCATATTTGAGAATGATCCTTCAACTGCTACTGTTGTTAGTCAACAATCTAAGAGAATGTCAAATCTTAAATAGTTTACTTCCATAATAATGTCAGAAAAGCATTCTTTCCCGGTTCTAAATTGATCCAGTATATCTAGCCATTCAATGGGATAATGTAATCATATTATGATAATAAAAAATTGTTCACTTCATGATTTATTGAGATAATCCATTTATAATTGTTGTTTTAAATTACTGCTTATGAATAAACAACTCTATCATATCACATTTAAAATCATGGTTATGATTATGCCAAAATACTATCTCAATTTATATGTTTTCATGTACTTTATACAACTCTCAATTGTATAGATGGTCCACATGAATTTTGAATCAACCACTGCGACCTTCCCCTAAACAATCAAGTGATTACACAAATTAAATCAACCACCTAAAACAATTATCAAGTGATTACACCAATTAAATCAAGTATTCTTTTGAATATTGTGAACTTTGTACAAAGATATTGTTTTCTCATATGTTATTTTGTAAAGGAAAATGTTTGGCATCACAAATAGAAATATCACAACAGACTTTCTAAAGATCTCATTGGTCATTATCTCATGAACCGTTCTTTGTTTCCTACAAAGATTGACATAAGCGCATTCCTGAGCAAAGTGTCTCGCAGGTGTCAATTTAACAACAATCCACTTATTATTGGTTGCAACCTATAGATGTTAAAATATTTTAGTTAAAAAATTAAAAAATATATCTTTTAAAATTAAAAAATTCTTAAAATTTTGTAGGCAAAACAAACTTTTTAAATTTATCTTTCAATTTTTATCAAGATAAAAATTTCGACGATAAGTTTTTAAAATTTTTCTTCTAAATTTTTGTTATAAAAATTTTAAATTTTTTTTGATAAAAAATAATTTACAATTTTTTATTTATTATTTGCTCGAAATATTTTTTATTTGAGAAAAAAATTTAGATAAATTTTTGATTTTTTGAGAAAAAAATAATTTTAAAAAAACTCAAATTTTTCTGAAAAAAAATCTTTTATATCTTAATTAACTAAGCATTAAACCCATTAACTCCTTCACTCGGACTCATAAAAAATGAATTAATGGAACTTTAAAAAATTATTTCAATAAAAATCCTAATATTAAGAAGCTTAATATGAGATTTTTTAATAGAAACCTTGAATTTTGAACATAATATCAAGAGACTTAATAGGAGATTGGCAGCTCTAGTCGAACCATATAGCATTACTGTTTTGTAAATATAGGATGTTAGGAAACAAAAATTAATGGAACTTGAGGAGTCAATTTTTTCATGAGCAATTATGATTTTTGAAACTGAATTATTTTATCTGGTCTGAACATAAAATAGTATTTAAATATTACAAAACTCATCATTAAAGGAAATCCCTTATTTGTATAGTCAACATGTTGCATCAGAGTGTCATTCTCAATACTGTTAGGAGATCCTTCACTCACATAGTCATAATATCTCTGGTCGTTCAATCATGTAGTTTCCAAACTTGGGGTGCCATATATTTTTAAGGTACGAGCTACTACAGGTCAACTACACTACAATTTGATTCATCTTAAGATTTCAATTGTGTACAGCAACACATTCATACAAGGTATCCTGTTCATAGTATATATCTAGACATTGTCAGTCG
>NC_021162.2:74254713-74270370 GCF_000331145.2 Cicer arietinum
TCGTGTAGGATTTGAATCAGAATCACTTTTCTCCTTAATAATGAAGTTTGAGTAACTTCATTTCTGACACAAGCAGGTACAATGCATTATACAGTTTCATGTTTTAACCAAGAATAAAATATTAAATTTCTTGATACCTTGAAACCTATTTATTTAAGAATAAGCTGACTTATGCTCAAATACAAAAGCACTAAATCCAACATTACAAGGGAAAAGGAAAATTTTGCGAAGCCATTCCTACAAAACCTGACTATCTAGTGAATGGCTGACTACTTCCATCAACTAAGAATTTCCAGATGAAAATGGAGTTTTCTCAGTAATAAAATCCATTCTCATTTCATCAAAAACTCATTCAGACATAAAGATACCAATTACCGGACACAGCCAGGAGGGGTACATCCTTTTTAAGCACTAACTGCAACCTTTTCCTGTTCCTTCTTAGCAGATTTTGAAGGCTTTTCAGTCAATTCGATCTGAGGTTTCTCAACTCCTTGTATGTCAGTTATCCTTAACTTGGTTAACTCCTGAAAATGTTAACCATGCATCAAGAAGAATTAATATCAATAATTTGTTATAAAACAACACCTGATTAAATAATTGCTTTTCAACGTACCTGACGATGACCTTTGGTTCTTCGGTAATTCTTCCTTCTCTTTTTCTTAAAAATAATTACCTTTGCATCTAGTGCCTGATAGAAAGGAAAAATGAGTACATGTGCAAATGCATAGATAAAAAGAAAGACAATCCTCCCCTTCAAATCAATCTTTATGCTCTCCAAGTTGAAAATTGAAATGAACTTGTATTCTCTTTTTACAGAATAAGATTAAATTCATTACAACAAAGAAGTTGTTTGCAAAGAGGAGGATAATAGATCATCCTTCACAAATTACTCCCTCTAATCTTATAAATAAAAAGAAACAAAAAAAACAAGACCAACGAGATTCATGTAATATTTTAATTTTAAAAGATTATCCCAAACATTAAATCTGACATTAAAAGTTTTCACACTACTCCAATATGCTTGCAAACATAGAGTGGAAAGAGAAGCAAATGCAAACTAGAGTAGATGCAGCCTAAAACTGAAAAGGAATCATCACTCTATTCAAAACAATCCCATTCCTACTCCTAAAATGAGTAAGTTGATTGTGCATATCAATTTATTTGTAACTGGAAATTCTGCACTTACATGCTCCTCAACAACAGCATGAACAGCTGCATCCGGCACTATGGGTCTGCCAACAATTGTTTGACTAGCAGATCCAAGCAACAAAACTTTATTCAGAATCAACTGCAATGAGCCAAAAAAATGCAATGGAATATTCATTAATCCATAACAAAGAAAAATAACTACTACACAAAACAAGCCACCGTTTAGAATTTAATAAGATTTACATGGATCACGTAACCCCAAAATATTCCATTGTAAATCATGTCTAATTGCAAACATTATAAATCTAAAAGCCCTTACTAATAGTTTGGTACTTAGATTTTTGTCTAATTTTACCTCTAACTATTGAATTACCCTCCATTTAACCTACTTACTTAATGATGCTCTTAGAGGCCTTCTCGAAACATCTCCAAATAGCCTAAAACCATATTCTACCATCTTTGGTACCATACGTGCCACTTGATTTTCTCTCTTATGCATTCATTCCCTATTTGTTTATGTATTCATAAAAGTCAAAATCATCCTAACATTCACATCTATACAACACGGAGCTTATTAGCACTCAGTATCATTCAAGTGTACAATATCCCAGGTCCTATAAATTCCAATGAAAATTTTACTTTTACCATGTTATTATAACTATCTCTAACAAACCGTGATTGATACTTTTCTGTTGCAAATAACAGCCAAAATACTTGGCAAACAAAAGGATCACTCACCTTATCATTCACTTCACAAAATTTCAATCTTTCAGTGAAAATACTGTCCCCGTTGCTCACTTTAAACTGATGTGAACCAATCTAAACCAAATGAAGAAAAACCTGTTACCAAAATGAAAACAAAAAATGGACCATTGATATACATATCAGACAGTTTGCAAACCCAACCTGAACAACGGCGAACGCAGGCTCATAGGGCTTAAAAACCTTCTCGTCCTTTTGTAGGGGCCCCACCACTTGGTATCCAATAGCTGCTGCTTCTGCTTCCTTCTCCTCTGCCGTGTACACCTTTTTCCTACTTGACACAGAAACACAATCTTCATCATCATCTTCTTCTTCATAATCTCCATCATCATCATCATCATCATCATAATCATCATCCTCATCGCCGTCTTCTTCATCATGTGTAACATCATTTTTGACGTGATCATCTTGTTTGGAAGATGAGAAATAGCGTGGGTGGAACCATTGTCTAAAAGCAGAGATGCATTTGGAATTGGTGAAATTGGGAAGGGGCGACGAAATATTATCGTTGGGAAAAGCCGCCACGGAGAGTGAGCGGATAGATGATGGGTCTGTGAAGAGACATAACGTTGGCTGTGATTTGCGCGTTAACGCTTGCAGGCACCTCCGAATAGGGGTGTGCATGGTCAATAAACCAAACCTAATTGTAAACAAAGAGTATTTCAGCTTAGTTTTTGAGAATATTGGCAAAAATCGGTTATTTTTAAACCAGTTTAAAAACAGTTTAGAACCAGAAAATTTGTGTTTTAATTTAATACATTTAAAAGTTCGGCACACAGCAACCAAAACAAAACCGAACAAAATGCAAATCAATACCAAAATGAAATAGATTACTCTATTCCCCAAAGCAAGTAATCATGATTTTGGAACTACAAATATAACATGGATACGACGAATCATGATTTTGGAAATAAGTAAGGACTATATTTAAACAACTTGGCAAGCAAGTAATTTGACTAGCATTAAACAGTTCACTCTCTATGAACTGTTTAAGTGACAATTAACTATGTCTTTTTGGTTTGTGTCGCTGGAAGTAGAATCCACAAAACTGAACCAATAATTTAAGTTAAGAAAAGGGGGAGAATAAATAAGCAAAGAACTATTCAAGCCATTTGGGAAATGCATTAAGATAGAATGAAAAAGTCATTCAAGTACAACTATTTCCAATTTATGACGTTCAGCTACACTATTAGTTACTAATAAGCTATTAAAAAGTTTACATTTACAATTTGGAAAACTACCTGTTTCAACGAGAAAATCATTTTCAAAATAAAAGAAAAAATTGTGCAAGCAATAGCCCTCGTAAATATGAAACTACTATGTGTCAGTGTCAATGAACATTAAACAACGATAACATATAATAACAGCAAAATATATTATACTAAGCAATATTAACGAACAATCGCACCTTCTTAGGACCTTGGATAAATGCAGGAACTAACTTGATATATGGAATGCAAAACTAGTGAAAGATTTAATCCCAAAAAGATTGAAGGGATTACTTTTATATATTTTAACTTTAATTCAATTTACAAACCTAAAGAGTATTTTTACTTCTGTAAAGAATAATTTTCACTCAAGTTATGTTGTCAATCGCGCCTTTCTGATTTAGCGTGCAAACGCGGAATCGCAGTGCGGAGTTGAGCTCTGCTCTGCTGAGACGCAATTCACTGGTGCGCTGGAATCGCATTCTCGCGCGCGCAACAGGAAGAGGGTAAGGAAAATCCGAAAAACTTAAAATGAAAAATGAAAAACCTGAACGATCTTTGACAATGTTGGTGGCGGCCGACGAGCAACTCCGGCTGGGTTTTCCGGGCGGTTGAGTTGAGTGGGACTTCAACTTGTGTTGTGGTGCAAGGGCAAAGTGGCAGCGGCTGGACGGCTGCGTTTTGTTGTTTCGATGGAGCTGCTGAATTGATGGGCCTCATTAAAATAACTGGGTTGGGCTTCGGATAAGAATCCAATCCGTTAGTTTTTTTTATCTCGAATATAAATAATTGTTATTGTTGACCAAAAAACAAAATAAAAATAAATTATTGTTATTATAATAAAATAATATATGAAATATTAAATATATAATAATAATAATAATGATAATATGGAAATAAATATAATATTTATATTGAATACTTTAGATGTTTTAATGTAAAAAAGTACTATTAAAATCTATCAAGTAAATAAGTTTCCCATATTAATTATTGGCATCAATATATTTTTGTTTAATCATAATCATGTTGTTAATAAAAAAATATAAGAACAACAAATGAAAATTGAGTTTAGTGTAAAAACTGGATTATCATAACATTATAGTTTCTCGTGTTGCTCACTTTTATTATAACTTAAGATTTTAAGATTATGTCAGAAGTCAAAATAATTAGCTTCACTAGTTTGGATGGAATCTATTAAGTTTTAATAAAAAATAAATATTACATTGATAACTCAATAATATTTGATTTGTACTAATTATTATTTTACTCATAATCAATTATCACATTAATCGATTTTTTCTTTTTATTCTATAATGTCTATTTTATTCTTTTGTCCGCCTATCTATCATTTTAAATCACCTTCACATCATTTGTCTATTTATTCATCAATATATCTCGTAGATAATTATACCATCTTCACAACCACACTTCTTTGCAACTATAAAATTAGAATTAAAAAATAATGTATGTTTGAATGAAAAATATTGCTATTGTGATAAAATTGGAGAATTATAATTGACTCCTTTTAATGAACTCCTTTTTTTAATTATAAAACAATGTATATTTTTCAACTTATTTGTAGGATGTGTTTGTAGTTTGAACTACAATCATTTTGTTGAATTCAATCAATTACTGAACTGCCTTTTGTTTGTAATTTATTGCATTATGTTTTTATATTTTATTTACTTAAGCAATATTGTCATCTTATATTATGTTACATTTAGTTAAATTGAAGTTCATTTAATGTTTTATACATGTGTTTCAAATAACTCAACTATTTTTTACATTCATGCAACTATAAAAACAACACCATATTTGTAAATAGTGAATCACATTAGTAATTTTTTTACTACTTTCAATTATACAAATTGTTAACTAAAATATACTTTAACTTCTGTAATATAATCCATTAACAAAATAATCCACCATAATGCATTTAGGGGACTAAAATAATTAAATGGATAATGCATATTAGATCAAATATAACTTGTTTATAAAATCTGCAACGAAGATTAATGACTGTTAAACAATTCTGAATTCCTAATAAAAAGATATACTAATTGTGACTGTTAAACCTGGATTATAGTATAAATTTGGGCCAATACCTGAAATTCGAGGAGGTGATCCAAGTGGCGCAGTTTAGCTTCAAAGAGAGTGTATCCACTACATCCAGAACCACGAAACTCCAAATACAACCGTCTACGTTGACATGATGACGATGTCAGAAGCAAAAAGCTCAGTCAAGACTTCCATTCATAGTTCAGACTTCAAAGAGTAATCACAACACACTGATCATAGTAGTAGTAATGTCATTCTCTTTCTCTTCAACCTCTCTATCATTCTCACTCTCAAGACCAACACATCTATGCTCAAATCTTCACACAATCACGGTACGGTGATATATTTTTTTCCCTTTCGAAATTTTTGCTCTCAATTCTGAATTGGAAACTGAGATTTCCATTGTTAATTGTTGCAGAGTGCATCAAATAGCTTTAATTCAGTATCAAGTGGTGGTCGTCTTGTACTGAATGTTGGAGGTTCTACCTTCTGTCGAAGATTTCGTGGTTTCAAGCTGTGGATACTTGACAGACTTAATAATGATATAGGAACAGGTTTATCAAATGAAAAAGGATCAATTTCTGATTCATCTCGTGTACCTCATGCTGGCGGTGTGTTAACTTTTAATTGTTTTAAAATTTCTAAGCGTTTCTTATTTTGAAATTTGGTATTGATTATAATTTATAAGAGGTTTTAGTCAAATACAAAATTAGATTAAGAGATTAAT
Organism: Cicer arietinum; assembly: GCF_000331145.2. Taxonomy (NCBI): domain Eukaryota; kingdom Viridiplantae; phylum Streptophyta; class Magnoliopsida; order Fabales; family Fabaceae; genus Cicer; species Cicer arietinum. The sequence continues at coordinate 74,260,618 of NC_021162.2, forward strand.
TTCGATGTACTTTCTTTTTTTATGTTACTAATTTCTATGTACTGCCTGTAGAACTTTTTTACTCATGGATTTAACCAAATCATATTTATGATGATGCCAGTTTGTTATATTTCTAAGATATCTATATGCTGAGATGTGATAAGATGCATGGGTAAAAAAAATTATTTGATGTGAGAAAAAAAAGGAGTAGTCTATTTAGAATTTACCTTTGATCACTTTTCCCACAGATAGTGAGGTAACTTCTTCAGTGGAGTCTCCATCTTTGCTGCAAACAAGTTCCTTGGCCTTTCCCATGGATGTAAGTAAAGAACCTTCACTGTGTATTGCTGTCATAGGAGCCACTGGTGAGTTGGCAAGGGGGAAGATTTTTCCAGCTTTATTTGCACTCTACTATAGTGGCTTTTTTCCTGAGGTACAATACAACAACTTTTCTTGATTTTTATTTCCTTCACTTAAGAGTTCTTCTGCATGCAACTCAAAAACTCACTTCAAATATCCTAAAATCACATTGAACAGAAGTGAATCATCCACGCCTACTACACAAACTCATTTGTGGTTTTTTTTTCCACCCTCAAATTCCATTTTCATGAATACATAAAATATTGGATTCTTAGATGATATGTGTGATTCCAATTTTATTTTATTTTTTGTTATTGGAACATCTTAGTTATGCAAAATGACATTCCTAGTGAATGTTTACCCTTTTCAATTTTTAATATATTGCATGTCTGCAGAATGTTGCCATTTTTGGGTATTCAAGGAAGAATATAACTGACGAAGACCTACGGTCCATTATAGCTTCAACATTAACATGTCGAGTTGATCACCAGTATGATTTTCTTTTCAATTCCCAAATTAGTACCTTCTATATATTGTTTCCATTCGTAGACAAAATCTTTAGTGGTTTGCTCTGAATCTTACATATAAAATTTACTCCCAATTTATAGCAGATAAAATCTTAAAGCAAATTTACTTTTACATGTAAACATTTTTATGTGTGTAAATACCAAATTCCAAATTTTTAATTAAATTGGTTCATTTCACTTGAAAGTTGAAACTTAAAGCTACACAGCTTTCTGGCTTGAGAGAGAATTAATTAAGTCCATTTTCATTTTTCCCTGTACTTGGTCAATACTGTATGATATTTCTAGCTTTTACGTTAATGTGAAATATAAAATTTTCCAATTTCAGGCAGGATTGTGGGGATAAAATAGACGCTTTCCTTGGTAGAACATATTACATCAACGGAGGTTACGACAACAAACACGGGTTGTCCTTACTAAATGCCAGAATGGAGCAGATTGAGGTAGCTTTAAAAAAATATCACTAGTATGTATGAAAGTAGCGCTTTTCTTCTCAAATGAGTTCCGGCAGTGTAAACTCTTTATAAGCTGTTGGCCCTTTCATATTCGATTCTACTACAGCTTATTATCTACCTCAGGGAAGATCCAAAACCAACAGGATTTTCTACCTTTCTGTGCCACAAGAAGCACTTTTGGATGTTGCTTCATGTCTTGCTAGCAGTGCTCAGACACAAAAGGGATGGAATCGCATAATAATTGAGAAGCCATTTGGCTTTGATGCTCTCTCTTCCCAAAGTCTGACGCATTATCTTCTTACGAAGTTTGAGGAAAAGCAAGTATATAGGTATTTATTCCTTCCTCTCCCATTCACATCCTTAAGCTCATGTAGACAAAGACACAGATGGATGAACCACTTGAACACACAGAAATACTGTTCATCAACTGATGATGCTCATCAATCTGTTGTCAGGATTGATCATCTTCTAGGAAGGAATCTCATTGAAAACCTCACAGTTTTAAGGTTTGCAAATCTAGTTTTTGAGCCGCTGTGGAATCGTAATTACATACATAATGTGCAGGTCAGCCTCCCCTTGTATAATCCAACCGGCATCCCTGAACTTCTAAACTAATAAAATCCAAATGTCTATTTTGAAATCTAACGTTTATAATCACACTGTTAATGAAATTACTGTAGGTCATTTTATCGGAGGACTTGGCTGTGCATCCAGGAAGGTGATCATGGTGGTTGTATTTTCATTTGAGTAAATATAATGCAATGTGTCATTCTTTATGGAATATGCATAGAGAAAATTATTGTCCACATGTATTTGTCGGTGATATGATTTCGGCTTTTTTCCTTTGTTACCCATGCAGGTATTTCGGTGGTTATGGGATTATCCGTGATATTGTTCACAGCCATGTGCTCCAAACAATTGCATTGCTTGCCATGGAACCGCCAATCAGCCTTGATGGAGAAGATATTCGGAATGAAAAGGTACTCACATACAGATTATAAACTCTATAACATACTTAGTGACATTTCTCAAACAACTTGCTGAGTTGAATAAGCAATGAAGTTTATATAAAGCATCATTGCCATGATGATTGATGTCATGTATTGAAGCCGTTTGGATATTATGTGAAATGGATTAATGGAGTTCTAATAAATGGAATCAAAGCAAACAATTAAAAGTAGTACTTGTTTTTTGTATTAAGTAAAATGAATGCAAGACAAACAGTACACAATATTAAGAAACGAGAGAGGAAGCTAAGGGTTTGATTGCATTTATCTTTTTAAAAGTTAAATTTGATCCTTAATCCTTCAAGCTCTTAACCTTTAAAGGATGGTTGAATTCCTAATTTTAAGTCGATAACAGATTCCATTAGTATATTAATATTTTTTTAGTAATTTAGGATGATCTAATTCCTTTGATTAATCTTAATTGAAAAAGGCTTGAAGAGTAAGATGGGATTTAGGGAAGACCAGACATAGCAATCATTTATTCCTAGATCTATGCTAATAATGGTGATTATATTATGCATTATCATATCATCCAATCATTTCATGAACAACTACTTCACAAAAATGCATTAAGAATAACACTGATAATTTGATTAGAGAAGAAGCTTGAATTTACTTCAAATATGAGTTATGTTTATTCAGAATTTAGATTCATCTTGACTCCAGCTAGAGAATTTTAGCTAAAACATGATTAAAGAAAAAAGAAGGAAAATAGGTGAACTCCATGATTAAATTGTAAAGGAAATGAAGATATGACTGTCTTTCTACAGTAAGGACTTCCTCCTTCCCATTTAAGCTACACTGTACTCTCCCTGTAGTCTGTTCATTTGCTGATTCATTCAGTCGTTTTACTTTATAACTTTTTAGATTCATCCTTATGTCCTTTTACACTGTCAGACAATAATAACTATCTCACTGTAGGTGGTGAAATTCCAGCACTCGGGTGTTGGTGGCTCTGTGGAGCACCTTGAAGCATGCAGGTGTTGCATGCAGGTGTCAATCCTCAGAGCAAGTTCTAATAGTAATTGTAATCAACAAAATAGAGAACAGAGCAGACAAAACAGAGTCACAAAAAGAACGAAACAAATGAGAAAGAACATAACGATGCTGAACCAACCCCTTTGTGAGTTTATAATAATAAAAAATTAGGGCTTAAGTGGATGCAGAATGACCTAGATACCCTTAATGAAGAATTAAAAAAATAAAATGAAAAAAACTTGTGTTTTTGAAAAAGTTCTAGAACTGGTCCATAGCGGGTCAGGATGGGATAACGAGTCACGATGATAGCAGGACTCATGGACGGGAGTGCCACTACTGTTGAACGCGTTTTTCCAGTCGATGGCGTTGCGGCCAGCTCCTCTATCACACCGGGATAGCGGGATTGTGCAGGATCACGTCGGGGTTGACAACATAGGAACTACCCACCACTTATTAACTATTTGTCAGGCTTTATCTCATCCAACGTGAGACTCTGAACACACACCCTTCACGTCCAGGACCGGACATAGTGTGCTTTTTAGTGACTAACCAACTTAGGTGCCTTTTTCCCAATGTGCAATAGGTGCTGGTGCTCGAGTGCTAAAACCATAGTGTGCTTTTTAGTGAATTATGGGTTCTACTAATTCATTTCCTTCATGTATTCACTACTAAATAAAGAAACAATGTAAGAAAAATTACCAAATTGACATGTAAAAAATGAAAAATTATAAGAATTTACTCTAAAATGTACTTAACCATACTTAAACAACAAACACACAAATATATAATTGTTGTTAAGGACAACATAAGATATTAAGGTGGTTTGTTACAAATGACAGATTGAAAGATGCATGATTTCCGTTTTATCACCAAGTAGCGCTAGTAATTAGCTTTTTTTCAGGCCAAGCTTTTAAGATCAATTCGCAAATTGGAGCCTAAGGATGTCATTCTTGGCCAATATAAAGCAAGTAACAGAGACAAAATTGACAAGTGCTTAGATGGCCCTACACCTACATATTTTGCAGCTGCGCTATACATTGACAATGCACGATGGGACGGTGTACCATTTTTGGTTAAAACAGGCCTGGGACTCGTCAAACACCAGTAAAAAAACATTATTGTTTTGTCAATTTTAGTTAGATATGTACTAGATTAGATATTTATTTTCGATTCCATGGCATGACTATCACTGTTCCAGTAATTTCCTCTTATTGCTGTGAGTTTAGGTCTTCTAGCCGGGGAGTGTATCAAGCTTGTAATTGCAACGATTATGATGTTTCCCACTCTGATAAATTTTTCAAATAAAAGGGAAAAGGATTGTTTCCTTCCTTCCCTGCCCCCAGGTCTTACATAAAAGAAATATTTGAAATCTAAGAGTTTCTTATGGATATGCTTGCATGCAACAATCCGTTTAAGGACATGACTTATAGGCGACCTATGTAGACATAGTTTGAAAATTAGTGGTTCAAGTGTCATTCTCACTAAGGTTCAAAATTTTGTATTAATGCAGAATGGAGATACGGATTCAATTTCGAAATGTTCCAGGAAATGTTTACAATGAATGCATCGGGCACAATATTGACCGTGCCACAAACGAGCTCATTCTTCGTGATGTTCCCGATGAAGCTATTCTGGTGAGAGTTAACAACAAGGTTCCAGGATTAGGCTTACAACTGGACTTTTCAGAATTAAACTTACTTTACAAGGACAAGTAAGCACTTCCATGTTGAGTTAATATTTATTTGCATCAAACTTTGACCAAATGCTACAAATCATGTATACGTGCTTCTTCATTAATGTTTTAGGTACAACATGGAGGTGCCGGATTCATACGAGCATCTTCTGCTTGATGTCATTGATGGGGATAACCATCTGTTTATGAGAAGCGATGAGCTTGCGGCGGCGTGGAACATTTTAACTCCAATTCTAAATGAGATAGACAAGGACCATATATCAGTGGAGCTTTATGAGTTGGGGGGTCGTGGTCCAGTTGGGGCATACTACCTCTGGGCGAAACATGGTGTCCGTTGGGTAGAGGAATAGCACTTCCCTCCTTGGCTGAGACTTTGAAATAAGCAGTATTTTGGAATGTATTTAAACATGTAACTAGCACTATAATTTTTGGCTGACTGTTGGTAGGAGAATGGAAGAAAATAAACTAAATAGAAAGAGAAAAAGGCTTATAAGGACTTGGCTATTCTAGTGTCTTGGGAAACTTGAACATCCCATACTATGGGACGTGGGACTTAAGCACTTCATAATATTCTAGTTCATGTTGGAATTTTTCGGGTCAATTCAAGGTAGTCCTTTCCCAGACACCAACCAACAACTAAGTCATTTGAGTATTCTATTGATAGGCCACTTTATAGGCCTAATTTTGCAGTTATAGAAGCACGTAGTTGCACGCAGTCAAACATTGATGATCATTATAAATGCATAAATGTGTGGTTATGTTAGAATTCCTTTCCAAACCTCCTAATATTATTTTCCCAACGAAGGCCAAATAAATTGTCTTTGACATTTCAACTTAAAACCTTAAATTAATAGAGATATATTGGTTATCTCCTTTTCACAAGGAACAATGAGTTAAACTTTTAAGGTTCTTAAAATTTTTTGAATCTCAATTTAAAATCTTAAGGTAATTGGTATGTAGATCATTTTTTTTATATTCAACATTCTCTTTATTTTTAGTTGATGTGAAATTAAACATTCACACTTAAATTTTAACATTTTCAAAGAAGAAAAGTTTGAACGAATATTTTTAAAAAAGCTGTTAAGGTATTTTACTGTATTAAATTTTGTATTAATAGGAAGTTAGAGAAGATACAACGATTGAAACTCCTAACTACAATTAGTTAGATGACCACCTATCCTCAAAGTTAAAATGTTTATGTTAAAGCAAAGCTTTATTTCCTCTCTATGATAACAAGATGGCTTCCTCAAATTTTGGTGGATCTTTCCTTCCATATCAAGCATGCTCTAATTTTATATATACCTCTTTATACACTCATCTAATTGGAGATTTTCTTCTTCTTCTTCTTGTGTATGTGGTGAGTAGGTCAATTGCTGGTCCTGTAGGATAATGAAGTCTATGAATATCTCTCTAATTATGTTTTTTTCTCTCTCTGAAATATCTCTCTAATGATGTTAACTTAGCACCAAAAAATGAACAAAAATAAAACTCAACATATTTTGCAACAATGTCAGTGGCGTAGTTCTAACTCAAAGTAGTTTTCCATCACTTATAATTCTACAATTTCGTGGTAAAAGAGAAGATGGCACGTGGATAACTTCAGCTCTTATAGATACCACTGTACTCCTTTAAATTTTAAATATAAATAAAAGTAACGTAATAAAAATTATACGTATTCCTTTTATTCTTATTTATAAACAAAAATAAATCTACTTAATTTTTTAGTTTAAAATTTAAATTTTTGTTTATAATTAAGTCGAGTAATATGAATATAGGAAACACAGCTATATCAGTATCATGGGTTGTCGTTGCATCCATGACGAGCTAGCAACACAAATCTGACATAATTCTATTGCCCTGATCAAAGTATTGTGTCGCTTCTTCCTCACATTAAGTATCGTGATGACGGTGAATATTATAATTCCCAACTACTCCTCCCACAATATAACTCATTTTAACATAAACAAAAAAAATGTCTTATCTGTTGTTTTTACAATACTAATAATGTTCTGCCAAAAAAATAATATTAATAATAATGTTTTTCCTTAAAAAGTGATTACATTTATTGAGGTCAAATATAAACAAATATATCAACGAATTAACCCATATTTAATGTTATTATTTCAAAAATATCATTATTAATTTTTTAATATTGTGATGAAATGACTATTAATTAAGAGTAAGTTAGTAAATGTATTTTAGTTTTTTACAAAAAAATTAAAAGAAAAGTTAAATGTAGTTACCAATTATTATTTTTTTTTACTAAAAATAGTATTTTAAATTAATAAAACTTATATCGACCGAGAATAATATAATTCAAAGTAACTAAAACAAAAAAAGATGAATCTGCAAACAAACTAACATAATTCAAGTTAATAGCATAAAATAGGCTAAATTACATATGTGGTCCCTTAACTTAATTTCAGGTAACGTTTTAGTCCTTTATCTTTTTTTTCTTCTTCCGAATTAGTCCTTTATTCCTAACAATATCAAATAAAGTATGAAAATATGAGTTTATTTGAAAATTTGCGTTACGAATTTGATGGAATTTATATTATATTGAAGAATATAATTAATTTTATGAGTTTTGATTGAATTCTTTTTTGAATTTTTGTATAAAAAAGGATAACATTGTTGAAATTTTAAAACATAAAATATCAAATTGTCACTTAAAATTAAAATAAAGGACCAAGTCGAAAAAAAAAAGATAAAGGACTAAAGTGTTACCTGAAATTAAGTTAAGGGACCACAGATGTAATTTAGCCGCATAAATTAATAAAATATCTACAAATAGAATAAAACGTGCATATACAATAAGATTGAAGTGTCTAAAATATTTATATTTTTAAAGTTGTAAAGTTCAAGACGCTAAAGTCATTGATTAAATTTTTATTAGATCGAACATAATCTATCAATTTAAATTAAACCAACACTTGAACAAAGACAAAAAATAAAAAATATCGTACTACAACGACGAAATAAAAAAAATTAAATATATATAAAATTTATTCATTTAAATAATAAAAAAGAAAGAAAACAAATTAAAAAAATGATTTTAAACTAAAAATTTGAATTAAGAAAAGAAAAAAGAAAAAACAATAGAGAAAAGAGAGAATACAACTAAATTTCCGTTTTAATTTAAAATGCATAAAAGTACATATTTTTTACTTATAATTGAATTCAGATGAAATATTACTTGCTAATTATTACTCTATCTTTAAAAGGGATTTATTTGCTACAAAAATGTAGGATAGTTTTGCAAAGTAATGCGTAATTTCGTTTTTCAATATAAAACTAATTATATTTATTAATTTGTACGTCACTTGCTAAAGCGGCATATATTTATTTAGTGAAGTCATATAAGACCAACCCTATTTAAATCATTTTAATTCTTTTTAATTAACTGTAGTCATAGGCTTTTGGTCGCGTAGACTTGAAATTGGTCTACTAATGCAACCCTATTCTTTAATAAATTAATTAAAAAAAACTACTATTTGCTCCTTTTTTTACTTTCTAAAATCCAAGTTGGGAACATAAACAATGAAATAAAAATCTCATTTGGCATGCATGTTATATATGAAATTCAGAAAAATATTTCAATACGATGATGATGATTTTGTGTTGATACACTAATGATTCATTAAGGATTAAATTTCCGTTGATTATTAGTTTTGTGGGGTCCATGTATGCTATGGTGACCTACATAAAGTATTTTGTTGAGTGGAACCATCTACCAGCAAGATGCTTCAATAAACGGTCATATATATAACATTATAAAGGTGGACATATTACGCAATGGGATGAAGGAAGATGCTTCTTAATTAATGCTTAATTTTCTCAAACAAATTAACATCTACATCAAACTACCATTTTACCCTCTCTTTCAATACTTATTTTTCAGCCTCACTGGAATATTTGTCAATGCAATATTATCTATATAGTAATAATCAAAATAAATCAAACGCGGATAAATTTCAGCCTCATAGAATTCAACAAGCAATCTCGTTCTTCATTTGTTGACAATAATTATTAACGTAAAATAAATTAAACAATAATTATAATGTATAAATTATATTTGTACAAATTATAACTTTAAATTACAATTAACTCGTTAAAAAAATAAAATTAATATATTTAGTTGTATTCAAACGTATCATAATTTATTTTTGTATTTTTAAAATTAATTTTAACTCTTTAAAAAGTAAAACGAAACTCACGTTGAGTTTGATCATATGACTATGGAAAAAGAAAAAGAAAAAGAGATGAAGGACTCTTATTTACTTGTTTGTTGTCCAACTTGAAAGTTAGTAGAGTGTGTCTTTATGCTAATTATATAATTATATAATTAAATTTAATTATCTGACCGTCTTATTTGATAGACATTGAGATGTATAAATATAAAAATTCAGCCAGCAGCTCCATGTATAATCTTCTCGATATTATTCTTGTTTTCCTCTGCACGGCAAATATATATAAATATAAATATAAATATATATAGTCATAGGGTAGCTAGTGTGTTAATACATTAATTGAGCAGCATGGAAGGAGAAAGAAGGAAGAGAAAAATATTAGAAGATGAAGAAGAAAATGATGAGCAGAAAATGGAAAAGTTCTTTGCCTTGATAAAGAGCACAAGAGATATCCTCTCTAACTCTAAGGAGAAAACAGATAAGAAGCTAGATGATGATAAAAAGGAAAAGGGTATTTGGAATCCAACTTTTCAACTTGAAGATTTCATTGGTTGTGGAGAATTAATG